>NW_013617861.1:0-4352 GCF_000695525.1 Brassica oleracea var. oleracea
TCCGTCGGAACCTCCGTCGGAATTCGGCGTGTTTTCTTGTAGTGACAGAAATATACTTACCTGGATGAGGTCGACTCTTGATCAATAAGATGAGTGGCCTAAGCTAGTAACTTCCATTGCACAATAAGGAAGGGTGCTTAGCTTAAGGTTTTCCCAAGTGGAAGAGCCTGCGTCTTATTTTGCGGTAGTGGGGTGATATTACGTGTATACGCACACCAATTAACCTAATGTGCACACTACCACAATCGAATGATATGCCGATGTAGCACTTTAGGATCGAATCCACAAAGACCAACGATTACACTTTATCTTTATGAGATCAATACTTAGCTAAAACAATGATGGGGTTTTGAGATTAAGGTTTCGTAACAAGTAACTAATAAGATTAATTATAGCTTTCAGATGATTAAAATGCTAGCCTAGGGTGGTTTGGTCGGGTGTTAAACAAGTGTGAGCCAAACAATTATTCAAATTCGATTAAAGACCAGTCTAGAACTCGAATCACTTAAGATAGATCAGCCCACTGTCGTGGTGCTTCACCTTTTGTCAATCGATCTCAGTACCTAAACTTTCGTTTGGATTGAGATGCGATGACAAACATTGAGATCAAGTCCGATCTGTTCACAAAACACCCTAACATCTACTTTCGTTGGTTAGGGATATGATGCTCATTCAAGTTATGTCTAGCAACCTATAACACTTTTGATGAATAGATTAAACCTAGAATCAGGCACTAAGTGGTTAACTTGATGCAAGCCTTAAGAACAACAGTGAATGAAGACAATCGATGTATAACTTATTTATGTCAAGCTCACGGATCTAACACCCTAACACCCTAGACTAAGCAAGCTGACTACTCAGCCATGAAGAAAGAAAACACAGAGACAGAGATATAAAGCAACATGAAATATGACTGAAATAAAGTAATAGGGTTTAGGGGGTTCTTCTCTAAATCGAGAGAGATGGTCTTCTCCCTTTACAAAGTAGCAAAATCTCAAGTCTCAAACTCTAAGGTTTGGTTTCTTCTCCAAAAAATAGCGTAGTAAAATATAGAAAAACAGAAAAAGAAGTTTTATGGAAGCCACCGGCGGCTGGAAGAAAAAGATGGGATAATTAGGGCAAATCCCGTAATGACTTGTAGTTTCCTTATAAATCTCTGCTGCTGTAACATGCACTCGGGTTGCTCCGCTCTATCCAGAACAATCACTCGGGTTGCTCTGCTATCGGGAACAGTCACTCCAACTGTTCCGAGTGAAAATCTCCAGATTGCATTGTGTTCTGTCTTTTTTTGTTCCAGCTGGTCTATCTCCAATCCAATGCAACTCCAGACCTGTAATGACTCACAGAGATATAAAGCAACATGAAATATGACTGAAATAAAGTAATAGGGTTTAGGGGGTTCTTCTCTAAATCGAGAGAGATGGTCTTCTCCCTTTACAAAGTAGCAAAATCTCAAGTCTCAAACTCTAAGGTTTGGTTTCTTCTCCAAAAAATAGCGTAGTAAAATATAGAAAAACAGAAAAAGAAGTTTTATGGAAGCCACCGGCGGCTGGAAGAAAAAGATGGGATAATTAGGGCAAATCCCGTAATGACTTGTAGTTTCCTTATAAATCTCTGCTGCTGGAACATGCACTCGGGTTGCTCCGCTCTATCCAGAACAATCACTCGGGTTGCTCTGCTATCGGGAACAGTCACTCCAACTGTTCCGAGTGAAAATCTCCAGATTGCATTGTGTTCTGTCTTTTTTTGTTCCAGCTGGTCTATCTCCAATCCAATGCAACTCCAGACCTGTAATGACTCAAAAAGGACTAGGAAGACTCGATAATGACTTGGAAACCAATTAGAAAACATATATACAAGATGCCAAAAACACCATATATCATTGAGTACGATGATGAAGATGAGAATAATGGTGTTTCTGAAGATGAATTTTAGGTATTGGTTTTAAGTTATTTATTATGATATTATCTTTTGGTATCTACATTTGAGACTTTGTTTTGGGTTTTCGTTTTAAATAAAACCCTTACCGGAACCCCACTGACTGCTGTTCAAAAACTGGCTCCATACTCTTCATCTCAAACTTGAAAAAGCAATACTATCGAGACAAAACTCCCTGCATTCATTTAAGAGTAGCGTGAGCTTCTCATCACATGCTCTATTCAGGGTAGACGGGCTAGGTGTTAAACTGGCTATTTAATGGTGGAGTTAAAAGTGTTTAGGGGCTACCATTTCATTGTAGATGATGCAGGATATCGTACAAAATGGCAAGAGAGGATAGGTCCATTGATGTCCACAGTCTCTACTTGTTTTTGCTCTATCTGGTGCGCCTATTCTGACGACGGAACAGGCAACTGATTGTTCTGCTTTCCACTTTCCTCTTGGTACGCACTCTTTTGATCGACCTCCCTAGTGGCTCATGTTTCTTTGATTTTTTCCCCTTCTCCATCACCTTATTTTCGTTTTTTTTTTTTTTTTTAATACTGATATGGTGATGTGACGAAGAAGGAGGTAATACATGATGGTTCTGAGTGCCACTGGTGGTTCTGATTTCGCAACCATTCTGGTTCTCCATCCCTGCTCTTGCGCAGTTCATTGGCTATGGAGTGGTTGCTCCCTTAATCTGCTTGTTCTCCTTTCTTACTGAATTTCTGCAGCAGTAATGAGTAAGAGGCTGCGTTGATCATATCTGCACATATGACACTGAAAAACAAATGTATGAAGGTGGAATAAAGGCTAAGGTGCAAGGTGGGAACTAGCTAAAGATGAGCTAGCCACTCAGGATCAGCAAGATGGATAAAAAGGATAAGAAGTCCTAAGTGTGTTCTCGTTTCCCTAATCTAATGCCCATAACAAGAAGAATTTCAGTCAAGATTAGGTTCAAGTTAGGTGAAGCTAAGTCTACCCAGTGTAACCTGATATGCTGAGAACTTCTAGAGAATCAAGTGAGATATATCAGGGTGTTCCAGGTCAACATGTGTGTCTTTCGCCACTGCTAAGGTCACTGAATAAGATAACTAAAGCACGAGGTCGTTAGTGATCAACACGGTATAAGGTCCTAATTCCCACAAATTTTTGACTGACTCAATCCTAAAAACTGACTCAAACTGACTCAAAAGAAGAACAAAAGAAAGAAACGAGTTAGTAAACGACGAAAACCCTCGCCCAGACTTACTTCACAACGTCCCTGGTGTGAAAATAAATCAGAGAGAAGGTGAAAACAAGAATAAACATTTTTTTTTTTGTGAGATACTTACCTGAGTGGAGCGGGCGCTCCACGAAAATTCTGGGTGTTCCATCGCAAGATCTCCAACGGGAGCAGTCGCTCCCTTCTGCAACCCATAATTTTGAAGTATCTCGTTTTTTTTTTGACCTGAGACTCAATAAACTAAAACGAAAAATAAGCAAACCAAAAACAAAACCAAGTTATATTTACACTTACCAGTGGGTTGCCTCCCACCAAGCGATTGGTTTAAGTCACTAGCTTGACTTGGTGACTGGGATCAGTCGGGTTGAGCATGAGGGCTTGTTCCACAACAAGCTCCAAAATCAGACATGTTCAGCTTCAAAACTCTACTCAACAACCCTTTCACAGCAGCTTCTCCTTTCTCTTGCAGTTCATGTGTGAGAATTACTCTGACTTTGGAGAAAGGTTTAGAGGTACCCTTACACTTTACCTCATACTCAATGGATTTTTCATCTCACAAGCGAGGTATCAAAGTCATCATAGGATCACCCCTTTTCTTTTGGACTTTTTCATTCAGCTTTACATTCCCACTGAGTTTCTTGGTATCAGTGTGAGGATCTCCATCCATGACTTCTTTGATCTCACCCTTTTTACCAAGCTCCTTCTTAGGAACAATTTCCATCTGTGCTCCACTAACCACTGAGATGCAGGAGGCGTATCGGATTTGTGATATGATTGGGACAGCCTTGTAGAAAACCTTCTTATTGATGTTGGAGAATGAGACTCTCTTATTAGGCATGTCGACGATTGCTCCCACTGTAGTCGTAAATGATCTTCCAAAGATCAAAGGCATCTCATGATCGTTCCTCATCTCAACAACTTGAAATTCGGTATGGAGCACACAGTCCCCAACCTGGACAGGAAGATTGCGAATGGTTCCATAAGGGACTGCTATGGAAGAGTTTGCAAAGGCCAGCTTCACCTGAGAAGGCTGAACATCAACAATGCCCAGTTCGTCTACAATCGCTTTTGAGACAAGGTTCACACTAGAACCAGAATCAGACTAAGCTTCTTTGAATTCTACTCCAGCAATGAAACAAGGAAAAACAAACTTTCCAGGGTCATCAACCTTAGGCAGTACCTTCAGCGATGGTGTCAGTGCTTCAGT
>NW_013617861.1:4471-5199 GCF_000695525.1 Brassica oleracea var. oleracea
TCCAGCTGCTCTGCACTAATAGGATCCATCAAATGTTTAGGTGGAATTGGATATGGAACCTTAGGAACATAGACTCGAACTGGTGGAGTCTCAGCAAGTTCGTCGGGAGCAGTCACTTTAGAACTAGCAGAGTGCTATGTTCTCTCTTCTGTGTCTGGAACAGTCATAACAGACAGTTGCTCCGGTTCCTTTCCCTCAGATTTCTCACATCTCAGCTCTGCTGCATTACAGTGCTCAACCCTAGGATTCATCGCACTCTTTCCAGGAAGGGTACCTTGCTGGTTAGGAACATAGACTCTCACTGGTGGAGTCTCAGCAGGTTCGCTAGGAGCAGTCACTCCAGAGCTAGCAGACTGCTCTGTGTTCTCTTCTGCGCCTAGAACAGTCTCAGCGAACGGCTGCTCTATTGCATTACAGTGCTCAGTCCTAGGATTTTTATCAGTTTTTCCAGGGAGCGTCCATTGTTGCCTCTTGACACTCTCAGCGGTTTGAGCAAGCTGAACATCGATCTTTCTTATGTGACTCGCAAAAGCGTCATACTTGGCATTCAACTCAGTGAACATGTTGCCCATCCTGGTGTCCATTTCCGTGGTTACCTGATTCAACACTTTGGCCTGAACCTGCTGACCCTGCAACAGCTGTTGCATCATCATACCCAGACCCTTCAGCTCATCTAGTTGGCTGTTCCCGGTAGCTGGAATAGCTTGCCGATTGCTCTGCGGTTGTCG
>NW_013617861.1:5365-7604 GCF_000695525.1 Brassica oleracea var. oleracea
ATCTATGAGTGGTCTGAGTCATGAAGTCTCCATTGCTGGTAGAGTTCATAGCACTCTGAAATTCCCAGTCAACTCCATCATAGAAAATTTCCAAAAGGTAGTCGTCATCAAATCCATGGTGAGGACATTCTCTGCGATAGTCATTGAACCGCTTCCATGCATTGCAGAAAGGCTCATCAGTGAGCTGTCTAAAGGAGGTGATCTTGTTCCGCAATGCAGCTGTTCTCGCCTTAGAGTAGAAATGGTTGAGGAACGCTGATCGGACCTGTTCCCATGAAGGGAGAGAGCCGGAAGGGAGAGAGTTCAACCACCGTGCAGCTTTTTCATCAAGAGAGAATGGGAATAACATGCACCTGATGTAGTCTGGTGGAACACCATTCGCACGAGTGAAACTTCAGACTTTTTCGAAGCTCTCAATATGCTCCATTGGAATTTCTGTAGAGAGACCAGAGAACACCTTTCTCTGTACTAGACCAATCAAAACATGCTTGATCTCGAAGTCCTGCCTGGTGTAGGGTGGAGGAACTATGGCAGAACGAGTTGTAGGATGTTGCAAGGAAGGTTTCTCTGCCCGATTGGAACAGTCTGCGCCTGCTGTTCCTGCTGCTGCTGCTGAGCAGCTTGTTCCTACGCTTGAATGGTCTGCTGCAACTGTTGCATAGGCTGCTGCATGAGTTGCATTGCTGCAGCTAGATCATCCTGATTGGCGTGATCACCCATAGTGGTGTCGGTTTGCCTTGGCTATTGACGATTTGTTCTTTCTAACCTTGCTAGCTCTTGGTTGGTAATTGTAACCTATTCTCCTTGTGCATTTCTCCGAGTATGTCTACTGGTCATACACCTGGAACATTAGTTACAACAAAAAGGATAGAGCAAGTTAGAGGTCTTAGACTAAATAAATAACATAAAAATAAAGGTAAAAAGATGGTTCCCGGCAACGGCGCCAAATTGATATTACGTGTATACGCACACCAATTAACCTAATGTGCACACTACCACAATCGAATGGTATGTCGATGTAGCACTTTAGGATCGAATCCACAGAGACCAACGATTACACTTTATCTTTATGGGATCAATACTTAGCTAAAACAATGATGGGGTTTTGAGATTAAGGTTTCGTAACAAGCAAGTAATAAGATTAACTAAAGCTTTCAGATGATTAAAATGCTAGCCTAGGGTGGTTTGGTCAGGTGTTAAACAAGTGTGAGCCAAACAATTATTCAAGTTCGATTAAAGACCAGTCTAGAACTCGAATCACTTAAGATAGATCAGCCCACTGTCGTAGTGCTTCTCCTTTTGTAAATCGATCTCAGTACATAAATTGTCGTTTGGACTGAGATGCGATGACAAACATTGAGGTCAAGTCCGATCTGTTCACAAAACACCCTAACATCTACTTTCGCTGGTTAGGGATATGATGCTCATTCAAGTTATGTCTAGCAACCTATAACACTTTTGATGAATAGATATAAACCTAGAATCATGCACTAAGTGGTGAACTTGATGCAAGCCTTAAGAACAACAGTGAATGAAGATAATCGATTTATAACTTATTTATGTCAAGCTCACGGATCTAACACCCTAACACCCTAGACTAAGCAAGCTGACTACTCAGCCATGAAGAAAGAAAACACAGAGATAGAGATATAAAGCAACATGAAATATGACTAAAATAAAGTAATAGGGTTCAGGGGGTTCTTCTCTAAATCGAGAGAGATGGTCTTCTCCCTTTACAAAGTAGCAAAATCTCAAGTCTCAAACTCTAAGGTCTGGTTTCTTCTCCAAAACATAGTGTAGTAAAATATAGAAAAACAGAAAAAGAAGTTTTATGGAAGCCACCGGCGGCTGGAAGAAAAAGATGGGATAATTAGGGCAAATCCCGTAATGATTGTAGTTTCCTTAAAAATCTCTGCCGCTGGAACAGGCACTCGGGTTGCTCCGCTATATCCAGAACAGTCACTTGGGTTGCTCTGCTATCGGGAACAGTCACTCCGACTGTTCCGCGTGAAAATCTTCAGATTGCATTGTGTTCTGTCCTTTTTGTTCCAGCTGGTCTATCTCCAATCCAATGCAACTCAAGACCTGTAATGACTCGAAAATGACTAGGAAGACTCGATAATGACTTGAAAACCAATTAGAAAACATATATACATGGTGCCAAAAACACCATATATCAATTCCCCCAGACTTAGATCCTTGTTTGTCCTCAAACAATGTCAAGTATCAAGAACAGGGA
>NW_013617861.1:7706-9933 GCF_000695525.1 Brassica oleracea var. oleracea
GACAACACACCCTTATCGAAACCCCACTGACTGCTGTTCAAAAATCGGCTCCATACTCTTCATCTCAAACCTGAAAAAGCAACACTATCGAGACAAAACTCCCTACATTCATTTAAGAGTAGCGTGAGCTTCTCATCACAAGCACTATTCCGGGTAGATGGGCTAGGTGTTAAACAAGCAATTTAATGGTGGAGTTAAAAGTGGTTAGGGGCTACCATTTCATTGTAGAGGATGCAGGATATCGCACAAAATGGCAAGAGAGGATAGATCCATTGATGTCCACAGCCTCTACTCGTTTTTGCTCTATCTGGTGCGACTGTTCTGACGACAGAACAGGCAACTGATTGTTCTACTTTCCACTTTCCTCTTGGTACGCACTCTTTTGATCGACCTCCCTAGTGGCTCATGTTTCTTTGATTTCTTCCCCTTCTCCATCTTTTTTTTTTTTTTTGAATACTGATATGGTGATGTGACGAAGAAGGAGGTAATACATGATGGCTCTGAGTGCCACTGGTGGTTCTGATTTCGCACCATTCTGGTTCTCCATCCCTGATCTTGCACAGTTCATTGGCTATGGAGTGGTTGCTCCCTTAATCTGCTTGTTCTCCTTTCTTACTGAATTTCTGCAGCAGTAATGAGTAAGAGGCTGCGTTGATCATTTCCTCTCCGACCTATTTTCACATATCTGCATATATGACACTGAAAAACAAATGTATGAAGGTGGAATAAAGGCTAAGGTGCAGGGTGGGAACTAGCTAAAGATGAGCTAGCCACTCAGGATCAGCAAGATGGATAAAAAGGATAAGAAGTCCTAAGTGTGTTCTCGTTTCCCTAATCTAATGCCCATAACAAGAAGAATTTCAGTCAAGATTAGGTTCAAGTTAGGTGAAGCTAAGTCTACCCAGTGTAACCTGATCGGCTGAGAACTTCTGGAGAATCAAGTGAGATATCTCAGGGTGTTCCAGGTCCACATGTGTGTCATTCGCCACTGAATAAGATAACTAAGCACGAGGTGGTTAGTGATCAACACGGAAGAAGGTCCTAATTCCCACAAATTTTTGACTGACTCAATCCTAAAAACTGACTCAAACTGACTCAAAAGAAGAACAAAAGAAAGAAACGAGTTAGTAAACGACGAAAACCCTCCTCCAAACTTACTTCACAACGTCCCTGGTGTGAAAATAAATCAGAGAGAAGGTGAAAACAAGAATAAACATTTTTTTTTGTGTGTGAGATACTTACCTGAGTGGAGCGGGCGCTCCACGAAAATTCTGGGTGTTCCATCGCAAGATCTCCAACTGGAGCAGTCGCTCCCTTCTGCAACCCAGAATTTTGAAGTATCTAGTTTTTTTTTTTTTTTTTGACCTGAGACTCAATAAACTAAAACGAAAAATAAGCAAACAAAAACAAAACCAACTTATATTTACACTTACCAGTGGGTTGCCTCCCACCAAGCGCTTGGTTTAAGTCACTAGCTTAACTTGGTGACTGGGATCAGTCGGGTTGAGCATGAGAGCTTGTTCCACAACAAGCTCCACTATCAGACATGTTCAGCTTCAAAACTCTGCTCAACAACCCTTTCACAGCAGCTTCTCCTTTCTCTTATCTGTGCTCCACTAACCACTGAGATGCAGGAGGCGTATCAGATTTGTGATCTGGTTGGGACAGCCTTGTAGAAAACCTTCTTGTTGATGTTGGAGAAGGAAACTCTCTTATTAGGCATGTCGACGATTGCTCCCACTGTAGCCATAAATGATCTTCCAAAGATC
Organism: Brassica oleracea var. oleracea; assembly: GCF_000695525.1. Lineage (NCBI taxonomy): Eukaryota > Viridiplantae > Streptophyta > Magnoliopsida > Brassicales > Brassicaceae > Brassica > Brassica oleracea. The sequence goes on from NW_013617861.1 coordinate 9,476, forward strand.
AAAGGCATCTCATGATCGTTCCTCATCTCAACAACTTGAAATTCGGTATGGAGCACACAGTCCCCAACCTGGACAGGAAGATTGCGAATGGTTCCATAAGGGACTGCTATGGAAGAGTTTGCAAAGGCCAGCTTCACCTGAGAAGGCTCAACATCAACAATGCCCAGTTCGTCTACAATCGCTTTTGAGACAAGGTTCACACTAGACCCAGAATCAGAAAGAGCTTCTTTGAATTCTACTCCAGCAATGAAACAAAGAAAAACAAACTTTCCAGGGTCATCAACCTTAGGCAGTACCTTCAGCGATGGTGTCAGTGCTTCAGTAAAGAGTGCCTTGATTTCCTCTTGAGATTCTCTACAATTTTTGAAGAACATATGCAATGGCCGAATCTCCCAAGCATGTTCAAATGAGATCTTTTGAGGAAGCCTTCTTACCATCTTCCTAAACCCAGCCAGCTG
>NW_013617861.1:10015-10123 GCF_000695525.1 Brassica oleracea var. oleracea
ATCTCAGCAGGTTTGCTAGGAGCAGTCACTCCAGAGCTAGCAGACTGCTCTGTGTTCTCTTCTGCGCCTAGAACAGTCTCAGCGAACGGCTGCTCTATTGCATTACAG
>NW_013617861.1:10203-10482 GCF_000695525.1 Brassica oleracea var. oleracea
CTGAACATCGATCTTTCTTATGTGGCTCGCAAGAGTGTCATACTTGGCATTCAACTCAGTGAACATGTTACCCATCCTGGAGTCCATTTCCGTGGTTACCTGATTCAACACTTTGGCCTGAACCTGCTGACCCTGCAACAGCTGTTGCATCATCATACCCAGACCCTTCAGCTCATCTGGTTGACTGTTCTCGGTAGCTGAAACAGCTTGCTGATTGCTCTGCGGTTGTCGATGGTTCTGGTTCTGAATATGCCCGGCCGTAGCTTGCTCCATGCTGAA
>NW_013617861.1:10574-15184 GCF_000695525.1 Brassica oleracea var. oleracea
TCACTCTCCTCGTTCTTATTGGCTGAGGTAACAGCCATGTTCTCAATTAGCTCAAACACTCTATGAGTGGTCTGAGTCATGAAGTCTCCATTGCGGGCAGAGTTCATAGCACTCTGAAATTCCCAGTCAACTCCATCATAGAAAATTTCCAAAAGGTAGTCGTCATCAAATCCATGGTGAGGACATTCTCTGCGATAGTCATTGAACCACTCCCATGCGTCGCAGAAAGGCTCACTAGACCGGTCAAAGCAGGCTTGATCTCGAAGTCCTGCCTGGTGCAGGGTGGAGGAACTATGGCAGAACGAGTTGGAGGGATGTTGCAAGGACGGTTTCTCTGCCCGATTAGAACAGTCTGCGCCTGCTGTTCCTGCTGCTGCTGCTGTTCCTGCTGCTGCTGCTGAGCAGCTTGTTCCTATGCTTGAATGGTCTGCTGCAACTGTTGGATCTGCTGCTGCATGAGTTGCATTTCTGCAGCTAGATCATCCTGATTGGCGTGATCATCCATAGTGGTGTCGGTTTCCCTTGGCTGTTGACGATTTGTTCTTTCTAACCTTGCTAGCTCCTGGTTGGTAAGTGTAACCAATTCTCCTTGTGCGTTTCTCCGAGTATGTCTACTGGTCATACACCTGGGACATTAGTTACAACAAAAAGGATAGAGCAAGTTAGAGGTCTTAGAATAAATAAATAACCGAAAAATAAAGGTAAAAAGATTGTCCCCGGTAACGGCCCCAAATTGATATTACGTGTATACGCACACCAATTAACCTAATGTGCACACTACCACAATCGAATGGTATGTCGATGTAGCACTTTAGGATCGAATCCACAGAGACCAACGATTATACTTTATCTTTATGGGATCAATACTTAGCTGAAACAATGATGGGGTTTTGAGATTAAGGTTTCGTAACAAGCAAGTAATAAGATTAATTAAAGCTTTCAGATGATTAAAATGCTAGCCTAGGGTGGTTTTGTCGGGTGTTAAACAAGTGTGAGCCAAACAATTATTCAAGTTCGATTAAAGACCAGTCTAGAACTCGAATCACTTAAGATAGATTAGCCCACTGTCGTAGTGCTTCACCTTTTGTATATCGATCTCAGTACATAAACTGTCCTTTGGACTGAGATGCGATGACAAACCTTGAGATCAAGTCCGATCTGTTCACAAAACACCCTAACATCTACTTTCGCCGGTTAGGGATATGATGCTCATTCAAGTTATGTCTAGCAACGTATAAAACTTTTGATGAATAGATTAAACCTAGAATCAGGCACTAAGTGGTTAACTTGAGGCAAGCCTTAAGAACAACAGTGAATGAAGACAATCGATTTATAACTTATTTATGTCAAGCTCACGGATCTAACTTCTCCCTTTACAAAGTAGCAAAATCTCAAGTCTCAAACTCTAAGGTATGGTTTCTTCTCCAAAAAATAGCGTAGTAAAATATAGAAAAACAGAAAAAGAAGTTTTATGGAAGCCACCGGCGGCTGGGAGAAAAAGATGGGATAATTAGGGCAAATACCGTAATGACTTGTAGTTTCCTTAAAAATCTCTGCCGCTGGAACAGGCACTCAGGTTGCTCCGCTCTATCCAGAACAGTCACTCGGGTTGCTCTGCTATCGGGAACAGTCACTCCGACTGTTCCGCGTGAAAATCTCCAGATTGCATTGTGTTCTGCCCTTTTTGTTCCAGCTGGTCTATCTCCAATCCAATGCAACTCCAGACCTGTAATGACTCGAAAAGGACTAGGAAGACTCGATAATGACTTGAAAAACAATTAGAAAACATATATACAAGGTGCCAAAAACACCATATATCATGGGGCTTTGCGTCCGTGCGGCTCCTCCTATTCCCAACCGTTAAATTTTTTTAATGTTAAGTCATTGTGTCTTTCCAAAGAAAAATCTGTTGAATTGGTTAAATTTAAGAGTAATCTGCAACTATAGACACAAATTATATTTTGTTTCTCAGCGTTCTTGTTTTTTAGAGGGTTCTTGTCATGAAATATCAAAGGATTTGTAGATGGATGGATTTCTTGTCTTGTCACTGAAGTTCTGTATCGTTGACTTGGTTATTGAAATGGTGAAGAAGAGGAAAGTGAAGGACATGGACATTAAGATCAAGTACACATGTCTAGCCATTACCATATCCATTCTATTGTCCACGTCTCATTTGTGGCGTATTAATCATGGGCATGTGGAGTTGATATATGACATTTTTGAATTTAACCATGGGTAAGGCATTGCAGATTCTCCATTGTGATGTTTATGGTCGTGAATCGCCTCTTTAAATAAATATTTGATTATATGTTACAAAATAGGTTACCGCAAATGATAATTAGTAAGATGTTAAGAAAAAGTTGTCCATAGCTGATTCAAATTTTGTTAGCCGCTACAAATTTGTTACAAAATAGATGTTGTTAGTTGATACATAATTTGTTAGTTTCTACAAAATCAGTTTCAAAATAGTGGTCATTAAATGCTTCACCCTCTATCCATAAACTGACAAAAAGTATGAGATGAAAATATGAGCTACGTCTGTGAGTCGTGGTGAAGAAGAGATAAATAATAATTATCATTCCGTTAACAAATATATTATCAGTTAAACGAATCATTTTTGGGTGTTTTTATCTACACGACACATAAACATTTATCAATTAACGGTAATTGTTGCAGTACCGTTGTTATATATGACTTACAAATGTATTGAATTGTTTTAACATGTTATATTAATAAGTTATAATTATAAAAGTTAAATCAATACCATAGATAATCGTGATTTTTTTTTTTTTTTGTATTAAGCAATGTATCATGTAACAAATAACATATCAGCTACCAAATTATCTATCGCTTAACAAATTATGTATCAACTGACAAATAATGTATTAGCTAATAAATAATTTATCAAACAACACAGATAACAAATTATGAATCAAACAATGTTTCAATCACAATTTTTGTTTTCACATTTCGTTTATCACTAACCGAACGAGGATGTCAACCTAGTTATGCTTTCTCTCTTGTATATATAATCAATTCTCTCAAGAAGAAAACTACGACACTCTAATCTCCTAGAGATATAAATGTACATTTTTTCTGAAAATGCAGGCTGCTAACACATTGCTAGTCTGAACCCACTTCTGGAAACCATATATCGGAGTATAATTAAAAAGAGATGTACATTTTTCTCAACAGCCCTAGTGCAATATAATATAAGTTTGAATATACATATACATACCTAACCTTTTCTAGTAATTCAAAATTTACCGGTTGGGTTTGGATTTTCTATGTTAGCGATTACTGAAGTTTTTTTTCATTGGCAATTTATTATAATCACATTACCAAAAAATACATTACAAACCTGGAACCCGAACAAGAGAGGTTACATAGAGCTTTAGCCCAACAAAGAGCACCAATCGACCGGAGAAGCTGTAGAGATGATGACCTTTTTCGTTCTCTCTCGATTTATTTTTGTTTTTTTTTCCTGTGCTTTAACTAGGTTAATGTTTATTGATTAGTCTAACTACTTAAAATATGAAACTTTATTCTCGCCACACTTGTAAGAAAGAAAATGAATAATCTTGTAATATGTCATACACTTTACGGTAATTTCGTACCAATATATTCTAATGAAAACAAGCTGAATCTTATTCGTTTATAAAAAGTACAAAGACATACATACATCGAAAGACATACCCAACGATGTGAAAACATACATGATTAATGGTTTACTATTGTACACCATTGATTTATTCTGTCACAAACTCGAAAGGTGTTCGTAATTTATTCATAAAAGCAAAACACCCCCATTTATGTATTATCATAGCATATAAAAAGACTTAGGCTTACATAAGAACCCTTTAGTTGACACCATTGACAGCTTTGCGTGGAGTTTCACCTGAAATGGAGTGGCGATCACAAAAGCTCTTCAATCTATCAAATGCATCCTCCAAAGTTGGAGTATCCATGTCAATAGAATGCCTCACCCAGTTCTTCAGAGTAAAAGCAATCCCTAAACCAAACCAGCACACAATATATAAGTTGTTTTGTTAAAATTATCAAACAGAAAAAATGATTGTCTCCCCTGGTAGACCGCTAAACCTTGGACATAGATAATGAATACCTGGCAAAAGGACGAGGTTTTCCTCAGTAGCTAATTTTTCACAGAAATCTTCATCATCTTCAATATCCACAAAGGATGATAAGTTCAGCTCGGTCTGCGAGTAGAAAAGAAAAAAAAATTTAAAGAACACAATTATAAAGAGAAGGTTATAATAAGTTCTAAAGATACATAGTAATGATAGAATACCCAGAAGAAGGTGCACGCTTCAGGTTTCATGTAGCAGGTGAGGGAAGGTATGCTCTTGAGCTTATAATATGCAAGATCGGTTTTATCTTTCAGAAACATCTGCCTCCTATGGAAGAACTCTTTACCAGTTTTCTCCAAGATGGTGGGAATGGCCGCCTACATAATACAAATCTGACACATTAGCTATATAATTAATAATAATAGGAATAGTCCGTAACATTTTATTTTATATGGTTACAGAAAGTGTCCGAATCAGAAAGTCTCGTACCTGGATAACAGTTGGTGGTTTAGAATTTAGATC
>NW_013617862.1:0-131 GCF_000695525.1 Brassica oleracea var. oleracea
ATCTGCGTTGGAGACCCAGATGGCAGCTCAACAGGCGGGCTATGAGATACAGAAGAGGCTGAACGAGCAGATGATGGAGATGACGAAGAGGATGTACCCGAACGAGGTGTTCCCGAACATTCAAGACCCGT
>NW_013617862.1:253-5335 GCF_000695525.1 Brassica oleracea var. oleracea
CTTAAAAAAAAAAAAAAAAAAATTAATTTTTTCGAAATTCCGAGGAAAAGCACCCTCGGAAATTTCCGACGACCTTTTCCTCGGAATAAGTCGTCGGAATTTAAAAAAAAAAATCCGAGGGCCACATTCCTTGGAAATTCCCGATGCAAATTCAGAGGAATATATCGTCGGAACTTCCGAGGATTGGACCATCGGAAATTTCCTCGGAATATACCGAAGAAGTCCTCCCTCGGTATATTCCGAGGAACTTTCCGATGATCTAGTGGTTACTTTCCCAAATATGGTATCAATTCACAAACCTAATCTCGATTTAAATCTCAATCTCTGTTAATGGATGCTAACTTGATTCATGTGGCCATTCTGTTTCGAAAGTTAAGATTTGAGATTGATTATTAAAGGCAACACTTTTTTTATTTTCGATGGCTGGGAGCCATTGAGAGCAAGGTGAAACCTTTTTGCTTCTTTTTGACAGGTCTCTTGCTATTTAAGATTTTTGGTTCATTGATGATTATTCTTATCAGTTATGTGGCTAGCTTTTGTTTTCAAAGTTGGAACATTTAGTCGTGTGGTGTTTAATTCAATACGTATGTGTTGATGTGTTTTATTAAAGCTTAAAGCTTTTTATCGTTTGTGGTGATGAAACATGTATGTTGTTTGATGAGTCTTTCTTTTCTAATTAAGAACTTATTGTCTATTATTGGCTTATGTTTCCTCTTTTTGATTGAGAATTGAGATTCATGTTGAATGAACAGACTTCTAGTCTGGTAGTTCAAATGAATTTGAAGAAACTTTTGTATCTCTTGTAAGGTTTCATTGGGCTGTGGTCCGTTTTGGAGGTGTGACACCCCCGATCGTAGATGACCGGAAACACGGTCGATGTTCTTCGATGGTCAATCTGAGGTTCAACAAGAATACTAAACGTGTTAGTTTTAGATGTCGACCATCCTTTCAATGCCTTAAACACATCTTCATCTTCCGTGATTATCAGACTGTCCTCTACTCTACTCATTTTCATCTTCTACTTTCTAAATGGTCAAGTTTCTAGAGTACATTTCTTCACCTTTTTCCCAAAAGGTTTTCCACTTGCAAGACTGATATGAGTGATGCTCAAACACTTGGTAGTGTACCATTGTAGGCCAACGGTGACGGGTCTTCTTCCAAATACTTCTTTCCTTGACATCCTAATTGAGCTCGGTAACTAGATAGCCAATCTCATTCTAGAGAGAAACATACCGCTCTAATGGAAATACTAAGGAATGGGGAAAGACATACCATAAATTTTAACTGGCAGCCAGTACTTCCAGAAATAAGAACGGGTACTTGAATTCACTAAAGTGAATCCTACTTACAACTATGGCACTACTCGGGAAGTACAACTATGTGTGGTTCCCGAATCAAACACAATATGGGCAGAAAATTCCATCCATAGGCAAGGACTCTTACGACACCTTGATCACAATTCACATATTTTTTTTAAATTTCAATCATTCATAATTTTTTTTTTAAATGCACACAACACACAATGGGATAAGAAGCAAACCTGTGATTGAACCTTTCAGGGGTTTTGACGGTCCAGACAACCATAAAGTGTAGGCTCTACCCAAATAGCCTAACACTTGGATCAAGACTAATAGTAAGGAAGCGCGAACAAGTTCAACTATTGGTACCCTAGGTATAGGTAAAGGAACCGGGTAACTTCATGGACAAGGGTAAAATAATCATCCTTACTCTTCACAAGAGAATCACCGAAGCACAATGATGCAAACAATCAAAAATTTCTCGCACTTAGACGATCCCGACTATACTGTCCTGGGAAGTCACCACCATAACAACTCGGGCTCCTTGATCTTGATCTGATGAAATGTACACCCAAAATCATACCATCGACTTAATCCACAACTTGAAACTGGCCTTTGATCTTCACTGGTTGGAAATTAAACTGTATGTAGGATTTGGTGAACTTCTTCAGCAATAAATTCTTTAATATTCACGTCATACTCTAGCATCTCCTCGAAGCTCTAAACCTCCATGGTTTTTTATCTACTGCAAAATTCTTGGCTAAGCTCCCAAAGATTTTCTGTCTGATCTTTGGCTTATTCTCCAAAACATAATTGATGAATCAAATTCACTCGACCACATATCTCGATGCTGAAATTGCTGTATATGATTAACTCGGCCTGAACCTCCTGGCAGAAACATCTTAGTGTACCAACTCCGTAAACTGAATCTTTAATCGGTCCTATACCTTATGTAGAAAATGCTACTTCTTGAACTCTTGAAATCTGTCCAACCCGATCTCAACTCTTTGAAGTAATTCTTGACTCTCGACCATAAAGAAACTTCAAGCAGGTGTGCCTTGCACATGACTGATCATTCAACAAGAAGGCATGCAAGAAGGTGCATGGCACATGACCAGCAAGCAAGCAAGCACACAAGCTGGTGCAACTACACATGACTAATTTAAATTAACAAGCAGCTCAAACTATTCCTAGCCAGCTCTCGACCAAACTCGTCCATCGAATCTTGTCTTATTTTTATATAAAATCTTTCAGCTTGAATAAAACTCGACCATAATAATTAAAACTCGATCAGAACTATCAAGGGTAGATATATCGGCCACAGGACAGTCCCGTCGAGACATTAATCACCGGATCGATTTTTTTATTTTTAATTCTGGTCGAACCAACTCCAAACTTGTCGAGTGGGATTTTTCTCGACCAAAATTATATCCGTTTGTGAGGGTCTTTACAGGAGGGGTTCGTGAGATTTCATCATTTAGGAGAGGTGAGAGTGAAGGATACAGAGGTTGAGGTGGCAGTGGTTATAGATACAGAGGTGGTGGATACGAAAGTTGATACGAAGGTTGTGGATATGAATGTTGATACGGAGATGGAGGTTATGATGTTATCGATACTGTAGGTAGAAAAGGAAGAAGGAGAACACAAATAAAAAATAAAAATTAGGAAGAAAAAATTAAAATCTCGTCATTTTCTAACTACAAGCACATTAATTCAGTGAAAGGTAAATTGGTATAAAGCACACATCAGTTTCATCAATCTGTGTGCACCAAGTGAGATGTGTTCTTTTGTGTAGTAAAAAAGATAAAAGTGTTCTTTTGTATAACTCAGTCTTTATAGTAAGGTGCGCCGTGATATTTCCTTGCTTAAAGAAAAAAATGTGATTAATTAATAAATTAAATATACATATACGGTTTTATATTAACGATAATAGTCACCTAGGCCTGGGACTTATTATCCGAGATTCGGATTCGATCCGAAATCCGCTCCGGATCCGCTCCGAAAATAGGATATCCGGAGTGCCCGGATCCAAATCTGGATAGTAAAATCTTGGATCCGTCCAAACCGAATCCGGATCCGGATCCGGATCCATATTTTTAAAACACATTAAAATTTTAAATTTTATTAATATTTATATTTTATATATTAATATTTATACATATAAATTAATTTTATAATATTATGTTCAGTTTTTACAATATTATAGACATATGTATATTTATAAATATTGTATAAATATTTAATTGATGTGTTATTTTTAAAAATGTAGTATTTTAAAAAAAATATATATATATTTTTAATTATTTTTACCGATCCGGATCCGGATATCCGCGGGTAATAGAATATAGAGACGGATATCCAAAATCCGGAAACCACGAATCTGTATATTTATAAATATTGTATAAATATTTAATTGATGTGTTATTTTTAAAAATGTAGTATTTTAAAAAAAATATATATATATTTTTAATTATTTTTACCGATCTGGATCCGGATATCTGTGGGTAATAGAATATAGAGACGGATATCCAAAATCCGGAAACCACGAATCCGGATCCGGATATTAAATCCACGGATCCGACGGATACGGATCCGGATTCAGGTACCCTAAATTTTTCAGATATCCGGATCCGTCCCAGGCCTATAACCTACTGTGTGCTGTGCCTCTGTCGTCACCTTGCATTGTTTAATCTTAGTGTTAATCCACGTATACAAAATGTAGTATATAATATTTCGAGAACAAGATAAACGTGCTACGATAACAATTATAAAGATCATACTCCCTTATCCCTCTGTTCCAGTAAAATTTTTAGATTTTTTTTTGTTCCAAAAAAATAGATTTTCTATATTGTTAAGGTATTTTTTTATATTTTTGAAGAACATAAATTGATAATATTTGAATTGGTTGAATTTCATTGGTGGAAAGTTATTGGAAAATGTATAATAAAATAAAACTTAAATTAAATTATAAACATTTATTAAATTCTTAATAAACGTGCATACTCTAGAAAATCTTACTTTTGGGAACAGAGAGAGTACTACTTACTCTACAAGTGGAGTAGGGCGAAGAGGTCGCAAAAAACAAATCTGATGTTGTTGTAATTAGAGAGTTTAGAGACTGAATATTTCTGTGTTATTATTAATGAACAATGGGGGTTCCTTATATAAGGATTACAAGATAAAGATAAATGAAAAGAGTACATATCCTAATCCAACAGGAAATAGGAAAACTACTAAAACATAGAAAAGGAAAACATCATAAGTTCTAAGTCGGCTAGATCATTGGCCGACTCTCTCTCCTCCTTGCGGCCGCGGTTGGGCTTGATGTGGCCGACGGGCTTTCTTCTCTTGTCTTGGTTAATGGCAATCCACTCCATAATTTATAACACTCCCCCTTGGATGCCATAACCATACAGGTTCTGTAGTACGCTTCATGTTGCCTTATTAAAACCTTATCAGGAAAACCCAGTGGGACAAAACCATGATGAAGGAAAAAGAGTACAACACGCACTACTCCCCCTGATGTGAACCTCAGTGTAGGTTCTACATTCTACGCATCTTGGTGCGTGATATTTCCTGTATGTATAGGATGGGAGTAATCGGCCAGTTTCATTACTGAACCGTAATTAGACCACTTCGACTTCTTAGGTCGTTTCTCATGTCCTTTGACATCGAGTGTCCCGGTAAAGCATATGTGCTAAGCAATGTGAATCACATTGTCCTCGGAGATCACTATTGGGTCTTTGCAAATCGTGTTTGCATGTGTCCATAGTCTAGACGTGAT
>NW_013617862.1:8194-15130 GCF_000695525.1 Brassica oleracea var. oleracea
TTAAGTAGGGTTGAATGGACCACCAATATGAGAAGAACCGTGAGCTGGTCAAGCTTGAGATCGTCGGTTCATGGTCATGTTATGGATCGCGAACATCTTTGTGTTGAGATCTTTGCACCAACTCATCTCAGCTCATGAAATAAAAACAAGGAGTATTAGATTACATGAACACCATAATCTGAACAAGATATCATCAAACAACTAAGGTATGATAAACTTATCTTTCACAGGATTTGAATTTGGCTAGAAAATCTTGTTGGTTCGGATTAGGGTTCCAAAAGACCAAGACGGCGCCGCGTATTGTTCCTGCGAGTGAGAGTGCGTCTGAGATCGGATCGACAAACGGTTTGCGCTGATGGATTCGTCTCGTCAAGAGATTCAATTTGATATATGGCTCATCGTCTGGTTCCTCAGGGTTTGAGAGATATATCGATTTTAAGTTACGCCTGATTTAGGGTTTATGTGTGACGGATTTTATGTTAGGTTTTGTCTCAGGGTTTTGGAGTTTATCGTGCTGATAACATGTTGTAATTAGAGAGTTTAGAGACTGAATATTTATGTGTTATTATAAATGAATAATGAGGGTTCCTTATATAAGGATTACAAGATAAACATAAATGGAAAGAGTACATATCCTAATCAAACATGAAATAGGAAAACTACTAAAACATAGAAAAGGAAAACATCCTAAGTTCTAAGTCGGCTAGATCATTGGCCGACTCACTCTCCTCCTTGCGGCCGCGGTTGGGCTTGATGTGGCCGACGGGCTTTCTTCTCTTGTCTTGGTTAATGGCAATCCACTCCATGATTTATAAGAGATGTCAGGTTATTGTTGCATTGTGAGGAGACTCAAAAAATCAACTAAGCATTCCATAATAAGGAACTGAGTATATAGTATTCCCTATGTTTTACTCCCCGTAAAAAATGTCAATTTAACATTTTTCACACAAATTAAAAAATGATTGAAATGCATTTAAGTTTTTATTAATTACACATATTCAACCAATAGTATTCTAAAAAATCTTACTTTCGGGAACAGAGGGAGTACTACTTACTCTACAAGGGACAGGAACCTGAGTGGAGTGCGGCGAAGAGGTCGCAAAAAACAAATCTGATGTCAGGTTATTGTTTCATTGTGAGGAGACTAAAAAAAATCAACTAAGCATTCCATAATAGGGAACTTTAACATTTTTCACGCAAATTAAAAAATGATTGAAATGCATTTAAGTTTTTATTAATTACACATATTCAACCAATAGTATTTGAGATAAATGAAATTATTTATAAAATCGATGTATTTGTAATTAATATTGAGCTGAAAGTTGGATTGATATTTTAAAATGACACTCTTTTGTAACAAGAAAAAAAATGTTAAAGTGACATTTAATATGGAAAAGAAGGAGCAAAATGTAAATAATTTAAAAATATAGTTTAATCAATAAATTCAAACAATTGTAAAAAAGCTCACATTATTTAATTGGCTAAACTATATTTAATAAGTAAAAAATGTCCATTAAAACATGAAAACTACTCACATTATGAATCAAATTTATTTTGCTAAAACTACGTACAATATGAAACAGAGCGAGTAGTCATTTTCATTTCGGAAGTATCATAGAAACAAGAATAAAAGAAAATAAAGTTCAGAATATTATAGCTATCAAATGGGTGGGATGACCACTGGTTGTCGATGTCCAAATATAAATGGATCTATTTTTGTGATACCTAATAAAATCATCATATTTAGGCACAACAAAAGGTTGAGAACATATAATGTTCTGTTGTAGATTTAATGGATAAAACCATTTAAATGAATCATTGCAATTCCTTAGATGAAGATTTACAACTATTTATAAAAATCATTACAATTTTTAAAAAATAACCATTGTAACTACTTTAAAATCTAAATGATCATAGAAGACTTTTGAAGAATTGCATACAAACATTAAAAATTCAATTTATATTTTTGTATCTTAGTTTTGGGGAAAATGGCTTATTTCCCTATGAACTAGTTGTTCCCAATTTTTTCACACATAAACTTTTAAGTCATGCCAAAAATCATATGAACAATGGAAAAATGACTTATTCCCCTATGAACTAGTTGTTCCCGGCTATTTCACACACAAACTTTTAAGTCATGCCAAAAACTGTATGAACAACTCTATTTTTTTAATTACATGCACAAACTATCGATTTTAAAGTAATTCCCCTAAAACTGTAACGGTGTTATTTAAACGTTAACTTGGTTTATGATAAGTGGAGAGACGGTTTAAAGAAAGAAGAGCAGCAAATACTAACTTACCAATCTCCATGTATTGTCACAAGGAACTATAAAATTGGCGTAGTCTAGGATGCTTGATTGGTTCCGTAAGCGGATGTTACTCTCAGGTTCCGGTCCTGCAGGGATTTATATATTCTCCTCAATCCAGAAATTAATGTCATATGATCTCTTTATATGCTTTAGGTCATATAACTCGGAAATATCTACCCAACCAGTTACTATGTCATATAACTCGAAACTGCAGAATAAAATTTTTTATCCTCAATTGATGATGAAGAGTAAAACGATTTCTAAAGAAGAAGGGCATTTGACAAAAAGAAGAAGAACAAAACGACATAGTATTCTACTTTTATTAACCTAAATGAAACCGACTATCTACCTGTCATAAACCAAGTTAACGTTTAAACAACACCATTTACGGTTTTAGGAGAATTAGTTTAAAATCAATAGTTTGTGTATGTAATTCAAAAAATAGAATTTTTCATGTGGTTTTTGGCATGACTTAAAAATTTGTGTGTGTAATAGCCAGAAACAACTAGTTCATATGAGAATAAATTATTTTTCCGTTGTTCATGAGATTTTTGGCATGGCTTAAAAGTTCGTGTGTGAAAAAAGCCGGGAACAACTAGTTCATAGGGGAATGAACCATTTTCCCCTTAGTTTTGATAAAAGATAAACTTTACTTATCATTAAAAAAAAAATTTGTGTAACCTAATATTTGACAAAAGTCAAAATTCATTAAAACAATTGTTTCATTTATAGTAATTTGAAATTGAGATGTTAAACTATCTTCATTTTTGTTACATGCTTTAAATTTAATTAATTGTTAGTGTAATTACAAAGAACTTTTTGTTTAAAAATTAAGTTACCAACACCACATATGATATATTTCCTTTGTCCTTTTGACAGATTTTCAAATTCTCTAATTTAGAAATATTTCTTTATTTTTATGTACTTTAAAAACATTATATGTATTTCAACTGGTGTATTATTTAAGTGACATTTTTTTGTGAAAATATGTATTTTGATGGTTTAAGTCAAGGGGTGGGGAAGAATATTTATTTATAGGAAACAACATATAAAAGAGTGTTTGGATCCTCTGGTACCTTTGGATGGCAAGAAACAAACTTGCTTCTGAAAATACCAAGCTCTCGAAACAAGAAATAGTCTCACTCGTGGTGAAGAAAACCAGAGCTTGGCAAGCAGCAAATCAGCGCAAAATTGCACCAACCCCTCGACCGACTGATAGTAAATTGTCCCTATCTACTCCCATGCTAGCAAAGACACAATGTTTTGTTGATGAAGTATGGATTTCGGCTACTAATATAAGAGGTTTTGAGTGGCTCTTCAAGGACCCTTTACCAGGATCTACACGATCCATGTCTTCCAACCGCAGACATGTCGGCTCTAAGCTCATCGCAGAAGTTCTTGCGGTTAAATTTTCTCTGTTGGATGCAGTATCGTTGGGGCTAAATTCGGTCATCTTATGGTCTGACTCGAGAACGCGAGTACACTCATCTCAGATCTGTCTTCAAAGGAGAAGCTTATCGACATCCAAGTCATTCTTCAAGACATGTATGTCCTTTGTGGATCACTTGTTTCTATCTCTTTTAATTATGTCCCTAGACTAAAGAATGTTGAAGCTGAGTCTTTTGCTAAATCACCTTTGTATGCTCCTTAAACCTTGGATTTAAAGTAGTAATGAAAATATAGTTTCTTCAAGAAAAAAAAAAAGAACGCATACCCCATCTAATTCAAGAAAATGCCTGGAGATCAAATTCTAAATTAAGAGATTTACATTTATCGGTAAAGAAGTATACTCTGAACCAAATCATTTGCGAGGAACATTAGGAAACTGCACAACAAGTCAAGGATGACACCCAACTAGCATTTATTAGTTGAGGGGAGTCTATTTTTTCGAGCCTTGCTTTGGTCTCTGGTTAGATGGTTGCACATGCTAAAAATACCGATTATAGGTACGAAAAATACAAAGTGAGTCTACTTTTTTATCACTGTACATGGGCTTTGCTGCGACGAGGATGTCTTTTGTTATGCCAATGTCAAGACCTGAAACAGAGTCCTCTGTAAAATACTTGTTTAGATGAAGGGCTCCCAAACTCTAAAAAGAGAAATTTGAAAATAAACTTCATCGATATCATCAATCTCATATATCATATATCATATATCTTGGTTGTCTGTAAGCAGTTACTTTTCATGCTTTGGTCGGTGACTTTATGCCCTCTGCTTCGTCCAGTTGACCAAACTAGATAAATATCATATTTATAGAATATGATTTACTCCAATGAACACATTGGCGGTGAAATAGTAAACACGCAAAAGAGGATAATTTTAATTACTACATTACAGAAGGAAAAAAATAATTCGTGTCGAGACAGCTGTCCCGTAGATTAAGGAATCCGCAAATATTAAACAAAGGTTGGTATTCAAATACTGAACATGAGCTTCTTGTCTCAGCCAGTCTTTGTCATTGTCTCAGCCGATTTTACTAATAAAAATGTATATCTATTTTTAAATTCAACAGTCAATTTATATTTAATTTGTTACCTGCATTTTACATCTTTTTTCTTATGTTATTGAGTTTATTATTTTAAGCTAATATATTCAGTATTTAAATGAAAAATAAAAAGTATTAGATTTATATATATAATTATTAAATATATACATTTTATGAATATTAAATAATTTAGTTTTTAGTAAAGAATTTAATTGCCCTTCGTGCGGGTTTGTTTCCTAGTATATATAAAATAGAACACAAAAAATCATAGTTTTGGATATACATGTTTTTAAGTCGGGTACAAATCGGTTCTTATTGGGTCGGGTCTATTCGGGTCGGTTCTTTTCGGGTTCGGATCTATTCGGGTTGGTTCTTTTGGTTCCAATTCTTTCGGGTAAAAGAAATTTAGACCCAAAAGGTACTTATAAATTTTCGGTTCGGTTTTGGGTTGGATATTTTCAGGTCGGTTCTAATTCGGGTTTTCGGGTCCAAGTTAAAATGCCCAGGCCTAATAGCTATAATCAAATCTTCGAAAGGATAGCTTGAGTTTACATTACAATCAGCAAATACTCGATTTGTGAGTGTTATTCTTGTGCAGGGGACAATGTTAACCTTCTCTGGCAATTGTGTCCCTAATTTGAGTGACTAATTTGAGAGAATTTCATGTTTACCACTTTCATTGTACCATTATTCATCCTTACCACCATTAAATAGACATTTTCAAAAATACTTTTTTCATTAAGTGGCAAACGATTCTTATACTCTTGTTCTCTATATATATAATAAATAATTATTTAAATAAATAAATAAAAATAATTTTTTTTATATTTTAGTTTTTTTTTATGTTTTCGAATTATACATTTTCAAATTCGAACTTTTTATAAATTTTTTTTGTTCAAAATTTTTTTTAAAATTTTTTTTTTGAAAATCAAAAATTATGTTTGAAACTATTTTTTTAAAATATATATTTTTTAAGTATTTATTTATATATTTATTAGAATCTTAAATTTCATATTCCAAAAATCTTACCCACCCTTTAACTCTAAACCCTACGGTAAAAGTGGTTAGTGTAAACATGAAAATATACTAATGAATATGATATTTGTGACAATTTTCCTCCTATGATTTCAAATCTGTAGAATTACAGGATTCCGGGAATCAGACCTGAACCTTGTATTTATAAGAATACAATGCAGTTAAATAATGAATAAACAAACTAGCCTATCAGGAAAGATATTGTCATTGAGCAACGATTTATTCTTGGGTTAACTCCTTAGGATGAACTTCCATAGGATGAAATTCCATAGGATGAACCTCTAGGTTCACCAACCAATAGAATTCTGTTATTTCATATTCGATATTTTTTTAAAAAAAGAAACAAAATATTGTCAAATTATATTATGTTTTTAAAATAAAAAAGTACAAATTTTTTTTTAAAAAAATAGTAGTAATTACAAAAAAAAAAGATTTTTTTAACTCATTAATGAGTTATTCTTGGGTTCACCCCTTAGGGTGAACCTCTAGGTTCACCAACCAATAAGATTTCATTATTTCAAATTCGATATCTTTTAAAAAGGAAACAAAATATTGTCAAGTTATATTATGTTTTAAAAAAAAAGTAAAAAAAAAATAGTAGTTACAGAAAAAAAGAATTAAAAAAAAATTATTTTTAACGTCATCAGCAAAACAATAAACCCTAAATCCTAATCCCTAAATCCTAAACCTTTGGGTAAATCCTAAACCCTTGGATAAATCCTAAAATCTAAATAAAAACCCTAAACCCTAAAACCATAAACCCTAAATCCTAAACCTTAAACCCTTGAGTGTTTTAGTGTTTAGTGATTTTGATTTAGAGTTTAGGAATTATCCAACGGTTTAGGGTTTACCCAAGGGTTTAAGGTTTACCCAAGGGTTTAGGGTTTAGGGATTACGATTTATGGTTTAGTGTTTTGCTGACGACGTTAAAAATATTTTTTGTAAGGTCACTACAAGAAAACATCGATATTCTGACGGACATTCCGACGGAAAATGAAATCCTCGGAATATACCGAGGAATTTCCGAGGAAATTCCAAGAATTTCCGAGGAAATTCCAAGGAAACACAAAATTGGGTTTCCTCGGAATTTCCTCGGAATATACCG
>NW_013617863.1:0-7751 GCF_000695525.1 Brassica oleracea var. oleracea
ACCATTACATCTTCTTCTTCTTTCTTATAATAAACTCTCTCACTTATATTAGTGTTATTTGTTTCCTACGGATATTAAATTCTATTCTTATTTAAATTTCTCGATACTATAAATTATAAGTTATTTCATAATAATTATCGTTTAATTAAATTTGAAAAAGAGGTAACGGCTCTCTTCCCCCTTTAGGATTTGTTGGCAGAATGAGTCTTTTTTCTTCTTTAAAAAAAGGAAAATCGGTGGTGGTTGCCATATAACAAAATAAAAAGGAAAGAAATAAAATCGAGGGTTGGCTCTATAAATTATAGATTTGGGAGTGGAATAACACGATGGCGTCGATGGAGATTTATCAGAGAATCGTGAGAGAAACCAAACGCAGAAGAAAAGTAAGAAGAGAGTGGAAGATTGAGATCCCCAATGATGTCATGGAAGAAATCGTGATGAGGCTTCCGGTGAGATCGATTATGAGGTTCCAAGCTGTTTCAAAGCATTGGGAATCCATGATTAAGACCAGAGATTTTGGGGCAAGACACATGGCTCATCAGAGAAGCAAAGATCCTAAACTCATGCTTGTCTCGTATGGTCTCTCTCATATCCGTTTTGAGCAAAGGGACTTGGAGACGACTTCTCTTGAAGAGAGCCTCCGTTTGAAAACTGAAAAGATTGAGGGTGCTGCTATGGCGATCTCCGAATGCTGCGATGGCCTTGTCTGCTACTACAGATTGACTCAAGCAGTGGAAGTGGTAAACCCGGCCACAGAAACGTCCTTGGTCTCACTCCCCTTAGCGAAATTTCAGCAGCTCCATAAAGACCATCCAGACCGGGATATGGAGCAGGAGATAGAGGCGATTACAGATGAAGATGATGGTCCTGATCTAGTTCCATTTATATTCTTTACTAGGTTTGGATTTGGGAAAGACAGCCTCACAGGACGATATAAGATAGTGTGGCTCTATAATATATATCCTGCCACCTTGAACAAGAAGAAGAAGACCAGATGCGAGGTTTTCGATTTAGAGGAACGGAGATGGAGATTCGTGACTACCAGACCTCTCGATCATCACCAAATCTTGTCTTATCAGAGGCCATCGTTTGCAAACGGATCCTTATACTGGCTCACGGGAGATGAACAAGGATACCCATCAACACAAACCAAGCTCATAGTTTTCGATATTCATACAGAGATGTTTCAAGTCACCTCAACACCACCTTTTATTTCCCCTGACGCCTCTGGTGACAAAATTGGTCTATGCAATCTTGACGGTCGTCTGTGCATTTCTGAGCTCAAGGGAGATTGTACGCAAGAGTTTTGGTGGAGGGTTGAAGAATGCGACAAGTGGGAGCGAATCTTCTCAGTTAACTTGATTTCTACTTCCTCTTGGTTTGGTGGTATCGCTTCACAGCCTCTCACACCTTTGGCCATTTCCAGGGATAACAACAAGGTCGTCCTCTCGCTTACCTATCACGAAAACCTTGTTGACTTTGATCTTGATCCTGACTCTACTGTTTATCATTTGTATTATTATGGTTACTATGGCTTCGCTGTTCCTTATTTTCCAAGTTTATCACTTGTTGATTTCTAGCTCTCTCTTTTTTTTTCTGATACTATTTATCTTCAGTAACATTAAAAATGAGTTTTGTATATTCAATTTACAGTTCTGTTCTTTTCACTGATTTTTGATTGGTTGGACACTTGACTCCCAAGCTTTACAGCTCTCACACTACAACAACTCCGAGAGCAATGATAAAACAAAACTCACACCCTAACCAACTCTTCTGATTCCCTGATTTGTGACGGACGCAAGGTAGAAACTGGAGGCGGTTGTAGGAGAGAGCCCTAGCGGATTTGGATTCGTTGCGAAGAATCTAAAATTTCTAGTTTAGAAGAAGGTGATTATCCATTACGCTAAGATAAGGCGTGCATCTTTTTTTTTTTTTTATCTCAGGAGATTATAGGCATATAGCTGAAAGTGATCTCGGTGTCTGTCTTAAGTTATGAAACAGAAAATGATTTTGTCCATTGTTGCGAAAAGAAGAGAGAGTGGAGATTTCAGAATCAGGACAAGAGTTTCTTCATCATCGACTTGTCTTTAGTAACAAAGAGGAGGTCAGTCCTGTCGCAGTTAGAGATGTCAGAATCATGAAGATTTTGAACTAAGCCAAGGAAGTAAAAAAAAACGCTTCAATTTATAATTTTCATTTACAGAAATTGTATGTTTGTCAAATGTATTTGTTCAGTATTTAATAAACTGTTTAACAAATGTATAGTTATATACGATTTTAAATTTTACAAGTTGAATACTCAAACATAAAAATCAAGAAATTGATTGCCAACCAAAATAAATTAAAAATAGTATAAAATACGTTCCTTTTGTTGTTCTTTTCTTTCTTTAGCTATAACTTATAACGTTGGGAAAAAAAAACTATAACTTATAACGTATAAGGATGTGGACATGAATGCACTAGTTACTGGACCTCATGTACGTATAAGATGAGATCTATGTGTATATGTAATGATACAATTGAGACTGATAAGGATTACATAAGAAAAAGTTAATTAATTAGGAGATTACAGATTTACTACGTGATTTACCCTTCACCATATGGAGTCCATATTAAACGCTTCCTCTTGCGGTTGCGGCTGTGGCGAACTTGAACCATTTTGCATAATATTGGAGGCTCCTTGCTGGTGTAGAGAAGGATGGATATTAGAGACCATCTCTTTTGGGAAACTATAAGAGTTCCTGATTTGGAAAGCCTTGAGCAACAAAGAGTTGATTGGAGATAAAGGTGGAGCAAGTAGACTTGTTGTCCAAGACGGAATATTAGTAGCCATGTTCATGTTCATGTTCATGTTCATGTTGAGACCAGCAGCACTTGTAATATTGTCTTCTGAATAAACACTAGTTTGCGGATATTGATGATCATGAATATGATTGTAACCGAAGGTTGATGAGTTTGAATTGAGATTGGGAAGCTCGATATCTTCAAACTCATTTGCCATTGATGAGTTTGCATCGCATGGAGATCCAAAAGATGACTGAGGTTGTTGTTCTTGTGGTTTCTTTATAGCTGTGCTTTTTTCGAAAACCCTACACACTACCCATTCCTCCTGGAAATTTAGATGATAGTCAAGATCATGTATTAGTTTGTTAATAATGCAAAAACACATATGATCCAAAAACATTTAAAGATTCCAAAGTGCATAGAATACATAGTTTTCTTAATATTTTCTTCACATGTGCATATAAAGTGTAAATATATTATTGAGCCGTGCCTGAATGTATTTAATATAGCTTTATTATATTTCTATATTTTGATCGCATCAAAACCTTTATAAAAATTAAAATTCATATAACATCCACATAGTTCAATAACATTTTGTATATGTGTATATACCTTAGCGGGTGTGAAGGGTTGTTTATTCCCAAGCCTATACTCATGCATAACCCAATTGCTTTTCTCGCCCTTTGGAGCTCTTCCTTTGTAGAAAACTAGGGTTTTCTTCATCCCAACCAGCACTCCACTTCTGTATATCTCTTTATCTTTACCCGTGGTTTTCCAATAACCGGCTTCAGTTGCTCGGTTTGTCCTTAAACCGGTTGGGTATTTCCGGTCTCTTAGGCTGAAGAAGTACCACTCTTTCTCTCCCATTGAAGCCTTGGCTGCACATATGATTAGACAAGTATTTGTACATTATTTTAGTTAACTTATATCATGACCTACATACACACCAATACTAACATTTTTTGGATAACTACAATATAATAATAATCAAAATAATAATAATAATGCAAGTATAATATTAAGTCATCAACGAACTCTACGCCATCTAGCTAAAAAATTTATATACGTGTTTATGTTATGTTTATAGTCTCCACATGTTTGGTAGGCTAGATACACCTATATGTAAAACTTAATTAATTCATTCTCTCAGAAAACTGAAGAGTATGGTTTACTAAACAACGTAACAAACTATGGTTTCATTTATATTACTTATATCAAGTGGTCTATATTGTTATATATACGTATACTATGTCTTTTGCCTATTTGCAGAAGAGTGACATTTAACATTTATATTAATTATTGCCATGTAAACAAAACAGTAGAACAAAAGGAAGCATGATATTCACATATTCTTATGAGTTTATTGATATTACAAACACGATTAAAACACAAGTTATTGGAAGATTATATAAACACAGGGCCGGCGAAACCTACACAAAAAAAAAAAAAAAGATGATCAAAGTATAACTACCTGGCAAATCCCAAGGTTCACACTTGTTCAGATCAACGTCGACGACAGCTTTACCGGTGAATCCAGTATCGGAGACTTTCCGACAAAGATAATGCGTTATGAGCTCCTCGTCTGTAGGATGAAATCTGAACCCTGGAGGAAGATTTTCTTCCATTTATTGTTCTCTTTTGACCAATCAAAATTAGAGACAACAAAGAAAAGTAATGCTTCTCCTTTCTAGCTCCCTTGAAGAGAAAACAAACAACGACACAAAAAGCTGTTCAATAATGTGACATAGATAGGGTTTATATATAATCACATATATAACTAAACTATATATCAAAATATGAAATGATTTGTGTACCAAATACCGATCTTGAGGGAGAAGCGGCCACTGGTAGTCTTTTCTGAATGTTGATTATTACAGCTAACTTTTTGACAATTTAAGGGTTTTCAGCCACGCATACGTACCCATTTTTATTATTATATAACAATATAACATACATGAACTTATATACTACTCTGTAGTATCTAATAAAATATTTGTCGGCGTATATATTAATGTTCCTTTTAGATTACATTACTATGTTTCTAAAATAACATTGGTCTTAATATCTGCATAAATATAATAATAGAAACATGAAATGGATTTTTGTGAGATTTGTCCAACCAACTTCACCCAATGCTACCCACCATGAAAGAAACCCTAATGCCCAGTGTAGTGTGAACATGCCCGGCGCTTCTCCATTCTTTGGTCAAATTACAATTTAAAATGATACGTAAATTCTAAACCTGATTAAACCATCAAAACTGTCATACATATAGTTGCTGACACTTGTCTTTTTGCTTATCTCACGGCCATTAATACATGTATAGAAATAATGTCCTTGATTATATGTTTAAAAGAAAGGTACATGCTTATAACTTATACGCTTTTATCGATTTAATTAAAAAGATCAGTTGTGTTGCCATCCCCTTATACATACTCGAATTGTATAGCTCATATTTTACGTTAAATTGTTTCGTGCAAATGTTTCCTCAATTTTCGGGTGTTAGCGTGTTAACAAAAAAAAAAATTTAAATGGACTCAATTTCTTGATTGGTAGATAAATAAAAATGCCAAATCATATATTAATTTGTCTTTCATATAAATTATGTACCCCAGACAACAATAGAAATCACGTAGTGTCTTTGCTTCTGTCGGTAAATTGTCTTCTTCTTTTTTCTGCCAAACAAAGATTTGATAATTGTAGAGAAAAAAACCAAGTTGCTTTGGTCTAGTGGTATAGGAGCTCCAGCTGGAGTACCCGTCCTTGGGTTCGAGCCTTGGCCACTGCAGAATTTACATGTGGGCTGCAGCACCCGAGACTGAAGACCGTTAAACGGTGAGCCACATGGTGACGCCCTGGCAGCGTCCTTGCTCACTTCGGTCTCTAGTCTGGACCACCTCGGTGGGGCTAGGATACTCGGTTAGCAAAAAAAAAATTGTAGAGAAAAAAACCCCAAAAGATATATGGGATCGATGATTCGCATGGAGAATATATGTTTCTAAACAATTCTATTTTTCTTAAGATTAGGTTGTTATATCGAATGCAGCCTGCGGGTCTTAGTTATTTTACACGTTTAGTTATCTAGGCAAGGTTGAAATAATTACTCTATAAGAGTGGTTAAAAAATTCCACCAACCTAATGGAATGTGTATATAATAATATAAACACATGAAAATAATTAATTTATGTTATTCAACTTAGAATTACTGGGATCTTTTTCCTGTACACAGGTATGTTGGGTCATATATGTGATTAGAATGTCAATCCTACCACTGGAAAACTTTCACAATTGATTGCAATCTAGCCTTGAGACTTTTCCCATCCTTGTCTACAGGCTTTCTAGCTTTCTAGAATCACACATACGTATAGATCTACATGTTATATGCACGTTTTGCACTACTATATATTAGCTATTAACAAATATATCATTGTGTCAAGTAAAGATATATATTAAAATATTTTAACTAAATAAAATATAATATATATGTGGTTAGAAATCTGAAGAACTGTTTCCTGTACATAGAACGACGGACAAATATAAGTTTCTTTTAAAACAAATATGACTATATCACATACCATACGTAAACAAAAAAAACTACATCACCAAATAATGTTCTGTAGAAAAATTGTTGTAATTCATTACTAATCTGTAATGGTTATTATTCATGACTACTAATGGCCAAAAGTTATAAGTAAACTAACTATATGGATTGAATATATCTTCTTCTGAATGAAAATGGAATGAATACATCACTATACAATGACGGATAAATATATATATATATATATATATATATATATATATATCACTATACTTCCAGAAAACTACAACACTACATTCATTCTGTAGATAATTAGTTAATTGTAATTCATTATCTGTGATGGTTACAATGCATGACTACCAATAGCCATTAGTTATTGTTTAAACTTATCACATTTTTATACTAATAAGTTGATATATGGATATAATAGTTACAAAACTTTTGGAATAACTTATGAGTCTCTTCCTCTTATATTACGTACATGTAGCTTTCTGAATTGACCATACCCGGCAATTGGCATATTATCTGCTCCAAATAAACTTTAGACATTTGCAATATGATAATCAAATTGAAATGACACCAGGAAATATCACCTTATAACTTATTTTAAACTATAAGATTCTGGAGTCCACAAAATCTTCAAATCTGTCTACACATTAGATTTTTCATGTGGATTTTCTATAACCATGAAAGATCGTGTAAGACCGCATGTTTTGTCATCATCTATGTGGAAAAGTAATTGCCATCTTTACATTGTGATAGAGCCAACAACAAAAACAAGTTTTCGTAAGTAACATTCCACATTATTGAAAATGATCAAAACTTAGTTGGTAAATCTATGAATTTTCTCTACATTTGAAAAATATGTGAACTTAAAAAAGACAATTTCGTTCATAATCTAGTGGCTAATTAAGCATGAATTGAGATGGACGTTCCTCTTTCAATCTTCTTGATGAAATTAATTATTAAAAAAATGTAATAATTATTTGGTAAGATGGTAATTACGATGATATTTCTCCTTGAATGAAATAATTATAGTATTATGTAAAAAAAAAAATTAATCTAGTAGTTAAATAATAACGATGATATTTCTCTAATTTAACTTTTTGAATATGCCATTTTCTGAATATTATCAATATTATCTAGGGATGTTCAATCCGGATATCGGTTCGGTTTTGGTTCGGTTTTTTCGGTTTTTCGGTATTTCGGTTAGTAAAATATAACTACCATTCTAAATCCATATTTACTTCGGTTCGGTTCGGTTTATATACCGTCAGTTTTCGGTTTATTCGGTTTTATACCAAAAAACATAATTCTTTATTTTGGGATCATATTATATGAATTTTAGAGTCTTGTTGTCAACACATTCATTTATTAAAAAATATTATAAGTTTAAATAAAAGAACAAAAATAAAAAATGTTTCTA
>NW_013617863.1:7941-15100 GCF_000695525.1 Brassica oleracea var. oleracea
CATGTTTGCGATGAATTGTTATTTAATTATAGTTCAAGTGTTTTACAAATCAGGACTATTTTATTACTGTAAAAAATATGGTAATAGTTATTAGCAAAAAAATTAACTTATGATTTTCATACGTTGTTATAAAATATATACATATTTACATGTTTCTATTTTTTGATCGGTTTTATTCGGTTTATTCGGTTTTATCGGTTATATACCGAACCATATCCAAATCCTACGGTTTTTTAAAAATCATATCCATTCGGTTTGTATGGTATATACCAAATCCAAACCATTTTATCTATTTCGGTTTGGTTCGGTTCGGTACGGTTCGGTTTTGCCATATTGAACAGCCCTATATTATCCATCTAAAAACAACACACTAATTATGTGCTTATACGTTTGGGCCATGTATTGAGGCCCAATAAAATAGGCCCAAAACCACTTTAAGCAAAAAAAAAAAAAAAAGATCCTAATGTCCCAACTAAAAATCAATCGACGAAAGAGAAGAGAGAAGCAGCAATGGGGAGAAAGAAGGGATTGCCGGAGTTCGAAGAGACGGCGCCGGATGGATTTGATCCGGAGAATCCGTACAAGGATCCGGTGGCGATGGTGGAGATGAGAGAGCACATCGTTAGGGAGAAGTGGATCCAAATAGAGAAGGCTAAGATCTTGAGGGAGAAGGTGAAATGGTGTTACCGCGTGGAAGGCGTCAACCACTACCAGAAATGCCGTCTTCTCGTACAGCAGTATCTCGACTCCACTCGCGGCGTCGGCTGGGGAAAAGACCACCGTCCTATCTCCCTCCACGGTGAGTGATGTTGTCTTTGATGAAACGTTTTATTCGATTCCTTTGGTTGATAAAATGGACTGTCATCATGATTAAGGGTTTTTGGTTGATGTTAATGATCAGGTCCCAAGCCTGTGGCTGTTGATGCTGAATAATAACGCTTTGCGTCTGATCAATTTGAGGCGAGGAACTAGTTCAGGGTTATGCTTCATGTTTCTACAACAAGCATTGGTTTTTTTATTACATATGTTCAATAAACTTAAAGAATATTGTAAGAAAGATTTGGGCTCTAGATTGGTTTGAAATGATAATGGTGTGATGCTTTATGGTTTAGTTATGGTTTTTTCAGATATGAAACTGTAAGAGTCTCCTCCATACTTGTCTTAAACTAGAAGTATGTGTCCTGTTAATCAAATTGACAAGCCTCTTTGTCTCTTAAGAACAACTAAAGTGGTTAGTAACTGTTTGTATTTTTCTGTAACGAAAGAAACTGTAGTGCAAAGTGTGAATGTCTCTCATATAATTCACTCATGACATGCTGGAGTAGCTCTTAGTTGAGGTATTTAGGAATGAATACTCTAGCTTTGTGTTAGTCTGCTATGTTCTCATACTCCACGGTCTCCACCACAAAGCCAATCCTAGAATTGGGTGTATTGTGATATTATGACCGATGAACCCAACTTGTGCAAAGTTCTTACTTAGTGTTGTATAGTCTTTGTGAACTTGAGTCATGGTAAATGATGGCAAACGTTACATCATTAGAAGCCGGACTCATTAGTATTCTTCACAGCTTCTGGTTTCACTATTATAATAACGAGCGTACCGATCCAAATGTTCTTTTTCTTGTGATGCAGGTGGCCGAGCTTTTAGCACAAGACATGAAATGGTCTTTGGACTGTGCAGATTTGCTCTTGTTTTCTTTTTTCTGTTCTTTTGGAAACATAGTCTTTGGACTGTAGATTCATGTAAACGTTTGTACGAGCTTGAGTAATGTATTGCTACACTCAACAGTCAATATTAGTCTCTCGTTATCAAATAAGTCTCTTTTTCCACTGTGTTATTATTATGATGCCAAATAAATAATTCATAGGATTAAACAAAAAATAAATCACAAATTCATAAGTTTTAAAAAAAAATTCATTTTGCTTTATAAGTAACTCCAACGTAATCCTCTCAGGAAAACAATCTAGTCTTCCGTGTCTTATTCTTCAGATATGAGAACTATACTAAGTTACTAACTCAAACTCAATTATCTTCACCACTACCAAAGAGCTTCATCTTAGACAATGGCGTCCTCAAATACCCTTCAACTTCAAACTTCTTTGGCGAAAGCTCTCTATACTTCGCAAACTGCTCCTTGGCTTCAGCATTCTTGTCAAGCAAGCTATAAATCATACCTCGACAGAAATACGGTCTGAAATCCTTAGGATCCTCTCTCGTCAGCTGCTCGTAGCTCTTCAACGCTTCATCCACATTCTTCTGCAAGAACTGTATCTGCGCAATGATCAGCCTCACGTCTCTAATCTCCTTCACCATATTCTCAGCTTCAGCTACAGCCAACGCGTCTTCCAGCCTCTGCAGCACCGCGTCTCCTTCCCCGGACCTGTCCATGAGCAACGCGTTCTCGAACAAGGCCTCGAACGAGAGTGGGTTTCGTTGGAGAATTTCCTCGAACACTTGGCGTGCGTTTTCGGTACGACCCATTTCACCCAATAGCCTCGCCATTAAAAACTTCCACTCTGTTTCCTCTGGCTGTGCGGTTACGAGCTTCTCTAAGAGCTTGAGAGCTTCTTCGTCTTCTCCGTTCTCTAGCTTCTGCTGAAGCAGTGATCTCAGCGTTTTGACCGCCTCTGGAGTGGATTCTAGAAGCTCGGTTAATGGCGAAGTGGGTTCGATCTCAGACGAATTTTTCTCTTCTTTCACTTCCACGGTGGTCGTGACCGGATACCCTGCTTTCGCCGGTAAAGTTGAGAGCTTTCCGGTCATGGAAACAGCAGCTCCGATCAGAATCGCCGATTTGGCAAAAGATTTGAGCTTTTCGTGAAAGCAGTAATCCGAAGAACCATTCTTGCTAGCTCTGATGCGCAGAGAGACGAGATCACGACGGGGAACAATATGTCCGGCGGCCGGATGAGATTTAACGGAGACTAAAGAGAAAGCCAATGAAGAAGGAAGCGAGGAAGGAGCTGAGAGAGACGTGAACATGGTTCCAGCGTATCGTATGAGTGGCTGGAGAGTGGAGAAGCGAGCTCACAATCCAACGAGGTAGGCGGCAGCGATTTTCGGATGTGACAAGGGTTGTGTTCACTCAAGTCGACTACTAATCCATTCTCATAGCCGTAAATTATATTTGGGCTTTTCTCATATATGATGGGTCTGTCAATAATTGGGCCTTATCCCATATATCCGAAATATTTATAAAATCATCAAAATTAACTCAGAAGTTTGTATTGAATCAATTTTTTCACTTGATTATTTTCTGGAAATGGAATCGAAAATGTTATCTTGAACTTGTTTTGCAACACTCATCTCTTGCTGATGTGCTTGCACATTCATAGCCCACCCTATTGCACCAATTAATAGTAGTAATATTTAGACCACCATTGGTTATAAAAATACGATTTATCACCACAAAAAGGAATAATAACGAAAGAAAGCAAATCAAAGTTTCATATGCTAATCAAAAACATAGGAAAAAAGAAAAAGTAAAAAACGATTTATTAACGAGTGGATGTATTTGTAGCAGTGTTCTAAAAAACGGCCTAGACAACGCTTATACGTGCCGCTAGATTTTATAAAATTATGCCGATTACTTTTTAAACCGCATAGACAATTATAACATTATAATAATGAATAATGTATAATTATTATTCATAAATTATAATATAAATTCTTATGAAAATAAAGTAATATAAATTTTATAATCAATAAATAATGATTAGGTGATGTCCCGTGCTCATGCACGAATATAAATATTTATGAAATAAATAAACTATAGTAACTAATCAATATCTTAATTATATTTAAATTATTTTATAATTAATCTGTACAAATATTATTTAAATAAATATTTTTTTATTTTTTAGTTACATATGATTTTGTGTAGAATATTTAGTCAGTTCAGTTTCAGAATATGTTGTATTGCATTTACTTTTGATTAATTTGCTAGTTGCTTTTAGTTTTTTTTTTACTATCTTATATTTCAAATATATTTTGATAAAATTATGCATGATTTAATTGGTTTGGTTATTTTATTATGTGTATATTAGATTGTAGGCATTATACCTAATTGTATTGGTTCCAATCTAGATACACTAATATTAGTGTTGCTAATTAATATACTAAGACTAATTTCTTTTGGAATTGCTTATTTTAATGTTGGTTTAAATCAAGATATAGAAAGATTAATATTAATATGTTTTAGTACTTTTTAATATATATTATGTTTTTTGAGATTATGTTTTAAAGAGAAATTATTCATTTTCTCAAATACCATGTTTTTGTTTTTTAAAATTTTCCTTTTTTGGAAATATATATATATCATCCAGATTTTATATCTTAAGACATTTCATTTATATATATTATTTGAAACCAATTTAAAGACAAAAAATAAAAATAAAATTTAATTGAGAAAAATATCTCAAAATAAGAATATCTATTATGTTGTTTGGGTCTTTGAGATTATGTATAAAAAATAAATTATACATATATTTTTAACATGAATCTTATTTTTATGAAATTTTCCTTTTCTAATGAATTCAATTTATAATCACATGACCACATTTTAATTTTTATAAGTATTTCCTTTTTATAATATGTTATTTGAAAACCAATATGAAAAGAAAATTATCTCAAAATATCTATTATATTGTTTGATATTATGTTGTACAAGGAATTTTTTCATACGAATCTTATTTTTTATGAACTTTACATTTTTCTTACGAATCTTTTCATACGAATCTTATATATATATATATATAATGACCACGTTTTTAAAATTTATAACTATTGTCTTTTATATATGTAATTTGGACACTAATATAAACAAAAAGAAGCTAAAATATTAAAATTATCAAAAAAGAAAATAAAATTTTAATAATGACATTAATTCTGTTTTTAGTTCATTAAAGATAAACAATAATTAACCATTCTAAAAATTAATGTGAGCTCACACGTAGAAAACTGATTTATCAAATAATATTATAGAGATCTTTAATATAAAACATATATATATATTATATTGTTTAACTTATAAACTCCTAAGCCGCCTAAATAATAATTTATGGGTCCGCTTAGCAGCTAGCGCTTTCTTGAACATCGATTCATAATAATGAAAATTTACCAATTTTGGGGTCAAAACCACGGTGTTTGAGCTCACGATACTCTTGACAAAGAGCACAATGCTCACAGAATAAGTGAGTAAGCCAATCTGGAGCTGGAGCCTCCGGTAACCCGTATTTGTTTCTTATCTTGGCCCGGAACAGGGATGAGTATTTGTAAGGGAACGCAGTTATAAATATCGCTCCATACAACAACCCACCAATCGCACAAGCTGTATGATACACAAATGAGGTTCTATGAAAATATTAAACATTTTTGTGCATGTATGTATGAACCAATAACTTACTTGTCGCGCCTTCGTCAACAATTTCAGCGATCTGTCCAAACGTGACGCACGGAACTATACATGTTATCACAGCTGATCCAACGCACCACAACAACAACAAATAAATCGTATATAATGTTTTTTATGTAAAATATTCCGTTATTATGTTGCGATTTTGTTTTGTAAAGTTAACTAACCGTTTTCGATGTCGTTCATGCAATCGAATAGATCAGAACTCCAAAGGTTTTGTGTTTGGTTATTGACCGGTATACCCGTTGGTATGTTTGGCTGAACATCTGCCTTGTTGTTTCCGTAACCCTGAGGATGTGCCTGATTCGGCTGGTCAAGACCTGGTCGAACCATAGATAGTGTTTACCGGCTACTTTGGCAACAAGAAGTTTCTTTTGTTTATCTTTTATAACTACTATCTCTTATTTTTGTGAAAGAACTATGGATGAAGGCTAAGTTTATATAGAGAAAGGTTTCTCATAGTTGTTTTAGTTTAAATATGTTTTTAAATGGTGGGCTCATTTTATTCATATAGTTATTTTCATCTTGTACATTAATTGTGATTTGTAATTTAACTATATTGATAAAATTATTCCCCAGACTAGTTTGGCTGTCACCGCTCGTAAAATGACCCCCAAAACAATGAACTGTGCATTATGCATCAAACTTCAACAAAAAAGTTGTTAGGTTTATTTTCTAATAGAAAAAATAACAATTGCTTCTAGTTATTGCATCCCATGCCAGTTACATTTATTAGCACTACTAAGTTTGAAAATTGTGCGTGATTGTGTATGTAACTTTGACTTCAAATTTTATTTGGAGTCAGAAAACTGGAAATGAATCAGCTCATATATTTATCTCAAAAAGGAAGAAATATTTAAAAGAAAATTAAACATCGGTTTTTGAAATATTTTTGAGATGAGAAATTCTTGGGTTCACCCCTAGGGTGAACTTCTAGATTCACCCACCAATAGTGTTTGAATATTTGATATTTGATATCTTTTAAAAAAGGAAACAAAATTGAATTTCCAAATAAGATTATATTTTTAAAATAAAACAATAAAAATACATAAAAATAGTTACAAAAAATAAATAAATAAATATTGTTAAACCGTTAGCAAAATAATAAATTCTATACCCTAAATCCTAAACTCCAAACCCTAAATTTGAAACCTTAAATCTTGGATAAACCGTAAACGATTGGAAAATTTTAAACCCTAAATCATACATTAAAAACTAAATCTTAATAACAATAAACCCTAAACTATTGGATAAACCCTGAACCCTTGGATAAATCATAAACTCTAAATCAAAAATATTTAAAATTAAGCCCTAGAGTTTATGATTTATCCAAGGGTTCAAAGTTTACCCAAGGGTTTAGGGTTTAGTGATTAGGATTTAGGGTTTAGTGTTATTAAAATTTAGTTTTTAATGTATGATTTAGGGTTTAAAATTTTCCAATCGTTTACGGTTTATCCAAGATTTAAGGTTTCAAATTTAGGGTGGGTTTAGTATTTTGCTAGAGACTTAACAATATTAATTTATTTATTTTTTGTAACTATTTTTATGTATTTTTATTGTTTTATTTTAAAAATATAATCTTATTTGGAAATTCAATTTTGTTTTTTTTTTTTAAAAAGATATCAAATATCAAATACTCAAACACTATTGATTGGTGAATCTAGAGGTTTACCCTAGGGGGTGAACCAAGAATTTATATTTTGAGATTTACATTGCTTAGAAATGGTGGTGGACCTGGTGGTTTT
>NW_013617864.1:0-7954 GCF_000695525.1 Brassica oleracea var. oleracea
CCAGTCATAACATAAAGTAATAAGTTCAAAAGTAAATCCTAAAAGTTTGAAAGTAGAAGAAAAACATAAGTAGATAGGGATAGAGATATGAGGACTAGTCCTCATCAGTGGTCTCGTCGTGAACGGTCCTGCTGCTGGCGGTGAGCTAGCTCGCACACTCCTCCTGTTCGAGCAACGGCATCTCGACACTCTAGCCCAGATGGCAGTAAGGGCATCGACCACGACGTGCTGGAAGTCTCCCTCAGGACGTGTAGACATGTCTGGCATAGGAGGAAAAGGCGGTAGTGCGGCCTCGGGCTGATGTGGCTGAGGTCCGGCCGTGCGCTGGACCGTGTAGCGGCGTGGTTGTGCTGAAGGGACTCGGACGAGGCGAGGGTCAGGTCGAAACTGAATGCTAGCAAGGCCATGGTCGAAATCCGAGAACTGACGAAGTGGCAGCCTCACCAAGTGCGTACCGTTCTCGTCCCTGAAGCACCAGTCACGGTCTTCCTTGAGCAACTGAGTGCTCGTGAGATGCGCTGTATCCATGTAGATGATCCGATCCTCCATCTCAGCATCGTCTAACGGGACTCCGCAATGTATGAAGATCGGGGTAAGTAGGCTCCCGACCGTCTCTTTCTTCTTTCCCTGTGACTAAAATGGCTTCATCCTAAGCCTGACCAAATGCTCAGCAAAGACAGCTCCAATGCTGGGCCACGCGTCGTCCGCCGTCTCCTCGATGTCGTCCATGTGAACCAAACTCCTCACTGTGTAGTAAGCTAATGTGAGCTCCTGCACCCGAACCTTATTAGGTTCCATCTTGCACAACAGAGTGTTGGCAAGGACCTTCATGAAATAGCGCAGAGTCGGGTGACGGATGTCTGTCTGAAGAGCCTTGGCGGAGTCGAAGTAACCGGTAGCTATGTGCTCCTAGAATGTCAAAATCCCTGGGAAGTCTGGTACGATGGCATGCTGACGCTCGTTTTCGAACCTGTAGATAGTGTTAGGGTCGAGAGAGGGACTCTGTAGCGGATGCCGCGAATGAAGAAATTCAAGACACCCTCGCTAGTCTTCTTTGCTTTCTCGTTGGCATAGTAGACGTTCACGGTGGCGATGAACTGACGGACCAGCTCCGGATAGAGAACCTGTGGATTTGTGGCCAAGTTCCCCATGCCCAGTTCCACGAACATGTCCTCGAGGCCCGACTTGATGCCCAAGGCGCAGATCACGTCAGCCACTCATTGTAGAAGATGTTGTCATATTCGTCCCACGCGTCCTCGATTGCACGGTTTCTACAGGCCGTGCTCTTCGCCGCTTTACGAGTGTCGTTGAAGTTGTCAAAGAGCAGGATAGGTTCGTCTTCGCGATCGCGTGGCCAAGGGTATTGGTCGCTAACTGGTGGTGGCGGCGGATTTACGCTACTGCCGCCTACATTGAACCTACGCTTCGTCCTCCTTTCATACATCTGCAACCAAAAACCATAAACAAGAATAGGAATTCAGTTCGGTTCGATGGTTTGGTGCAATATCGATCGACGGTAACAGGAGGATGTCGATCGATGTTTCTTTGTGAAAATCGATCGATGAAAGGTGTGTATCATCGGTCGATTTCACCGTCGCGGGAACCTTCAAAAACCCATCGATGCAATTCGATTTGCATGGCATAGATAATCGGCTTAATCGATCGGTAGTCCCTATTCTATCACTCCTTTAGCATGAATCGATATATACGAGCATGAAAATCCCGGTTCTAGCTCATTCTCTATTTCAACCCTAGCAAGAACGAAAATTTAGAAAATATCATCTTCATACCATGATGATGAGCGAGCTAAGCGATCTAGACGGATAGAGGGTCGAAAATCGAGTGGATTGAGAGAAGAAATCGCCGGAATTGGCCAAAAAACGAGAGAGAAAAGGGATGGGAGTGTGTTCTTAGGGTTTTCGGGTTTATGTGAATGTCGACTTAAGTGTCGACTTAAGTGAGCCCGCGTCTGTTCATTTACTATCGATCGATGTCTGAGTGTCCTTGTCGATCGATAGACGTTATGTTTTCAGCAGGTTCGTTTTTTTTTTTTTTTTTTTTTTTCCTAATTATCGAAAAAGTAGAAATGGGTTGCCTCCCAATCAGCGCTTATTTTAAGTCTTTAGCTTGACTCGACGTTTGATTTTCTAATTATCGGGGAAGGGGTCTAAGTTTATATGCCCGATATTTGGCGGTTTAGCCCAATAGTGATTTAATCGTTGGCCATTTACCGTGAATTTGTCGCCTTTATTATTTGTAAGCGTAATAGCTCCATAAGGGTTTACTTTCACGACGGTAAAAGGAACAGACCAACGAGATCGGAGTTTTCCGGGAAACAGCATTAGCCGAGAGTTATACAGCAGCACTTGGTCGTTTGATTCGAAGTGCCTAGAAATGATCATTTTATCGTGATATGCTTTCGTCTTTTCTTTATATATTTTTGAACTCTCATAGGCTAAATGTCTGATTTCATCCAGTTCGTTAAGCTGTATGAGCTTCCTGTCGGCAGCTGGTTTGATGTCGAAATTGAATAATTTGATGGCCTAGGCTGCCTTGTGTTCCAGCTCAACTGGTAAGTGACATGATTTTCCATAAAGTAGGTGAAACGGGGTGGTTCCTAAGGGAGTTTTGAAGGCAGTCCGATAAGCCCAGAGTGCATTGTCCAATTTCCTAGACCAATCTTTTCTGGATATGCCCACTGTTTTTTCTAAGATTTCTTTGATCTGTCGATTTGAGACTTCGACTTACCCACTCGTCTGTGGGTGGTAGGGTGTGGCAACTCTATGGTTTACTCCGTTCTCACGGAGTAGTCCTTCAAAACCTTTGTTGATGAAATGGGAACCACCGTCACTTATGACTATTCGGGGTATTCCGAATCTCGGGAAGATAATGCTTTTGAAAAGCTTAATGACTACAGATGCATCATTTGTTGGTGAAGCTACCGCTTCGACCCACTTAGACACATAGTCAACAGCAACTAGGATGTATTTATTTCCATATGAAGAAGGAAAGGGTCCCATGAAATCTATTCCCCAACAGTCAAAGACTTCTACCTCTTGAATAGATCTCTGCTCCATTTCGTGTCTTTTACTGATTTTTCCTCTTCGTTGGCATATGTCGCATTGTGCTATGAATGCATGAGCATCGCGAAACATGGTTGGCCACCAGAACTCTGCTTGAAGGATTTTTGATACCGTTTTATAGGTCGTAAAATGCCCAGCATAATCGGATCCAAGGCATTGGAACAAAATGTCACGTATCTCAGATTCGGCGACGCATCGTCTATACATCGCGTCAGAGCAGTGTTTGTAGAGATATGGTTCGTCCCAATGATATCTCAAAACTTCTCTTAAAATCTTCTTTCTTGTATACCCTCTCAACACTTCGGGTTCTATGTCAGCAGCTAAATAGTTCACTATATCAGCATACCAAGGTCTGCTGTTTGAATTTTGTTCGATTGCGTCCACTTCCCGGTGTAGACCTTTTTTTTACGGGAGAAATAAGGTCGGTATACAGCTTGTTGCACGCAACATTAACTTTTATGTCGAAGGTGAGAATTTTGGGATTTTGCTCTTCGCTTAGATCATCTGAGGTGTTGATCGACAAACCGTCAAAGTCATCGGTCGACTCTTTGTTGTCGTAATTGATCGACATAGAGTCGTCATCGTCGATCGACAGGTCTTCCGAAGTGAGACATACATTCCCGATGAATGAATCCGTTTGGTAAACGTTTTCAGTTGGTAAGAAATCATCGATAGGGATGTCATTTTCTATCCTTATCTGGGAAAGATGATCTGCAACTCCGTTTTCTACTCCTCTTTTATCTTTGATCTTGATATCAAATTCTTGAAGTAGAAGGATCCATCGAAAGAGTCGTGGTTTCGCATCTTTCTTTTGCATTAAATATTTAATCGCGGCGTGGTCAGTGTGGACGATGACTCGCAAACCGACCAGGGATTGGCGAAAATTTTCTAATGCATAAACCACGGCAAGCAGTTCCTTTTCCGTTGTTGCGTAATTTCTATGTGCTTCGTCGAGTGTTCGGCTGGCATAATAAACTGCATGTAGCTTTTTGTCCTTCCTTAGGCCCAGAACTGCTCCCGCAGCGAAATCGCTCGCATCGCACATGATTTCGAAAGGAAGATTCCAGTTAGGTGCTTGTACGATGGGTGCAGTTATTAAGACTTCCTTTATTTCCTCAAAAAACTTTACACATTCTGGTGTGAAGTCGAATTTAACTTCTTTACAGAGAAGTGAGGTGAGAGGTCTAGCAATTTTGCTAAAATCTTGTATACATCTCCTGTAGAATCCGGCATGTCCGGGAAAACTCCTCACATCTTTTACGTTCGTGGGTGCCGGCAGACCGGTCATTACCTCAATCTTTGCCCGATCTACTTCTATACCGGCAGCGGATACTTTATGTCTTAGGACGATTCCGTCGTTAACCATAAAGTGAAAATTTTCCCAATTTAAAACGAGGTTCTTTTCTTCACATCTTGCCAATACTTTACATAGGTTATCAAGACAGTTTTTGAAACTGGATCCATATACCGAGAATTCGTCCATAAAGACTTCCATGAAATCTTCTATCATATCAGTAAAGATTGACATCATGCATCATTGGAAAGTGGTGGGGTGTTACAAAGACCGATTGGCGTTCTGCGGTATGCGAATGTTCCATAAGGGCATGTAAAAGTGATCTTTTCTTGACGTCAGGATGTATAGGGATTTGGAAAAATCTGGAGTATCCGTCAAGAAAACAGTAGTATTGGTGATTTTCCAATCTCTCCAACATTTGATCAATGAAGGGTAAGGGAAAATGATCTTTTCTGGTGGCAGCGTTCAGCTTCCTATAGTCGATACACATTCGATGCCCAGTGACAGTTCGTGTGGGAATGAGTTCGTCCTTATCATTCTTCACTACAGTGATTCCGCGCTTCTTTGGTACGACATGCACGGGGCTAACCCAATTGCTATCCGAAATCGGGTAAATGACTCTTGCGTCTAGAAGTTTAATTATTTCCTTTTTAACAACTTCTTTTAAGTTCGGGTTCAGCCGCCTTTGGTGTTCCACTGACGATTTTGAACCGTCTTCTAGGTGAATCCGGTGCATACACAGATCTGGAGAAATGCCAGGAATATCGTCGAGAGAGTATCCGAGGCTTTCCTATATTTGCGTAGTTTATTTAATAACAACGCTAGTTCTCCATTGGTCAGGTTGGCGTTCACGATTACGGGGTAGAAATTTTTATAGAGAAAAGCATATTTGAGTCCAGCTGGTAGCTATTTTAACTCAATTTTTGGTGCCTTCTCGGGATCCCATTTTTCCAAAGAAGATGGCTGTCGATCGACGGCTTCCATCAAATATCGATCGACGTTGATTTCTGAATTGTCATCCTCTATGTCATGAACGTTTGCTATTTCCATACTTGCGTCCATTAATCGCGTGTATTCTTCAGCTCTACTGGTGACACTGAATGTCTCTTCTTCACTAGATGTGAGTACTTTCTCCAGAGGATCATCTGAGTGCAGGTTTTCGAAAGACTCTTTAGTCAATTCACCGATATCATCCACATAAGAAGTCTGCTAATCGATTAAGGGTCTACTTATCATCTTATCCATGTCGAAGGTCATCGGAATATTCCCAATGTTCAGACATATTTTACCTTCTTGGACATCGATTATCGCACCTGCTGTAGCTAGAAATGGTCTACCCAAAATTAAGGGATCTTCTGGTTCATTCCGGTCTTTCAGTACCACGAAATCCGTTGGGACGTGGCAATCATTGATCCTTATTGGCACGTCGTCGAGCACTCCCTCAGGTAATCTAACGGATCTATCGGCCCGAACCAGAGTTATTTTGGTAGGTTTGAACTTGTCGTATCCTAGGGATATCACGACAGAGTGCGGCATGAGGTTTTCGCTGGAACCTAGGTCACAAAGGGATCGAGGAAATTTTTTATTTCATATGCTGCAATCCAAAACGAAACTACCCGGATCGGGCCTCTTGGTTGGAGTTCCTCCTTGGATTATTGCAGTAACTTCCTCTGAAACCATCATGACGCTACGCTCAGCGGCTAGAAAGCTGTTGGATACTATGTCTTTTACAAATTTTTCTTATTGAAGGTGATACCTTTATGGCATCACTCAATGGCATTTCCAACATGATCTTATCGAATGCTTTCTTGCATATAGCTTTATCCAATTCGCGCTTAGTCTGCGTCTTGTTAGGAGGGAAGGGTGGTAGGGGGCTATATACTCTTTCCACAGCTGGTTTAGTAGGAGTCGATAGTCGATCGATATTGTTTCCAGAATGTCCATCGATATTTCCCGTAGCATGTCGATCGACGTTGGTTCTCTCATGCCGATCGATTTCCACATCTTCCTCCAACTCTTCTTCCTCCTCCTCGAGGTTGATGGCTGTTTCCTCAGTGTTGGGAAGCTCCTTCTCTAGAGGGGTTTCTGACTCAGTATTGGAATCATCGAGGATTATCGGGCATGACCTATTTTCACCATTTTCCTCAACTATAGCATGTTTTTCTGCGTT
Organism: Brassica oleracea var. oleracea; assembly: GCF_000695525.1. Taxonomy (NCBI): domain Eukaryota; kingdom Viridiplantae; phylum Streptophyta; class Magnoliopsida; order Brassicales; family Brassicaceae; genus Brassica; species Brassica oleracea. The sequence continues at coordinate 6,548 of NW_013617864.1, forward strand.
ACTGATTTCTATCATGCTCGGGATTAGGCGTCAGTCCGCCCAGGGAGACGTCATGCCTCTCTTTTGATGGCGGTTGCATTTTCCGTGACTTGACCGTCCAGTCTCTTAATGTGTTCACTTAAAGCGTCGAACTTCCTTCTTAGCTCACTGTACATTATGTCTATTTTTCCGTTAAGGTCAGTGGCCAATCTGCGATTTCCCGTGAAAGCTTGGTTTAGTCTAAACTTTGCTCTGCCCTTGCGTGATCCAATAGTAGCATCGTAATTTTGGGTAAATCTATCTGGGTTAGGATACTCGTTTTTTGAAGTTCGGATATCCACGAAATCTACTTGTTGTTCTAGTTCAGATAGGGTGTCAACGTCAATTTGGTAAATCCCAAATTGGTTCCGTTCTTCAAGAGCGGAATAAAAAGAATCCAGAGATTATTTGATTTGTGCTAAAGGTGACTCATCAATTGAGTCAACTCTCCTTACTCTCTCTACCTCCATCATTTCGTAGGATCTACCCGTAGCTATATTCTTGATCAGATGCTTCCCTTCTTCAGGGTTCCTTGTACTGAAGCTTCCTTCACTGGTTGTGTCAAGCGTGATCTGGTAGTGCAAGTTAACACTCCCGTAAAAGGTACTAATGAGTTGTGGCTCTGAGTAGCCGTGATGGGGACATTCAAGTTGGTAGCTCTTAAATCTCTCCCATGCGTTTCTGAATGATTCCCGTGGACCTTGACGGAAGGTGGAGATTTTCTTCCTTATATCCCAGTAGCGCGTCTCATCAGAATTGATTGATGAAGGTACTCCTTATCTCCTTCCAACAGGTCAACGATCATGTTGGTAGTTGGTCTAGCCATTTTCTTGTGTCACCTTCTAGGGAAAATGGAAAGAGTTTACAACGATTGTATTCGTCATCCATCATATCTTCTAGATACTCGATGTGATCGTGTGGATGCTCTGAGATGGTTCCACGGAAAGGGTTTTGACGTACCATAAATAAGTATTCGAGGCTATCCCCGAATTTCTCGGTACCATCTTTTCGTAATTTAACGGCGGACCTATTGGAATAGGTTCTGCCAGGGTTTAAATAGTCTTGCAAAGGTAATTTCCATTCATGATCTCTTTTTGAGATTGAATTAATTTTGAACAGGGATTGCAGTCCCCTGTTCGTTTATAATTGGGTTGTTTGCGTTGCTTAGTTGACCTTTAGGTTCTCCTAGGACTACTTTCTCATTGGTATTATTTGTTGAGATGAGATCAATATATGGGAAGAGAAAGACATGAGGAGTTGAGTATGATGAAGAGGCCGTACATGGCGTAGTAATACTAGTTACCCGAGTAACTTGCAAAGGTAATACCAAAGTTACCCAAGTTATACTAGTTACCCGAGTAACTTTGGATGAAGAAGAGAAGCCCTATT
>NW_013617864.1:8312-8906 GCF_000695525.1 Brassica oleracea var. oleracea
GTGTGTTCTTCAGCTGAGTTGCAAGTTTGAAGCTTTCTGGTCATTTCTGGTTCACGCAAGAGAAGATGGAGGGAAACAACTTCAGAAAGCTAGTTATTGTCCTGGTTGCGTTGAAAGGTGGTTAAAACTACCTCTTGTGGTCTCGATTGGTGAAGACTGCTATTGGAAGGCTAGGGCTGTGGAGCCACATCACTGATGATGGTCCGGAGCCAGTGGCCAAAGAAACTGAAGTAAGTGAAGAGGAAAAGACTCTCACCAAAGCTGAAGCAAAGAAGTGGGTGCAAGAAGACTTGATGGTGCTCTCCATGCTGCAAGGATCTCTTGATGTCCCTCTTCTTGAAGCTTACAGCTACTGTGAGACTCCCAAACACTTGTGGGAGACCCTGTTGGAGACGTTTGGAAACGTCTCCAACATCAGCCGTGTGTTTGATCTGAAGAGAGCCATTAACTCCATGAAGCAAGATGGAGGAGAGCTCACCAAACACATGGGAAAGTTTGGATCATTATGGTCTGAACTTGAAAGTCTAAGACCTAACACCACTGATCAAGCAGCTCTTATGGAAAGAAGAGAACAAGATCAAGTGTTTGGGTTGT
>NW_013617864.1:8985-9666 GCF_000695525.1 Brassica oleracea var. oleracea
TGCAACTTCAGACGGAGGAGGGATCTCTTGGCCTGTTTGGAGGCAAGGGTGAGCTCACTATGGCTCATCAAGCTGAAGGAATGCAAGCAAACAAGGCTGCATACAGAGGCTCAGGAAGGAAGTATGAAAAGTATGAGGGAAGCTGTGAGCATTGCAAGAGGACCGGTCACAAGAAGAGTGAGTGTTGGATCTTACATCCCCACCTCAGGCCATGCAGGTTCAACAGGGATAGGGAAGCAAATGCTCATCTTTCTGCTGAAGCAAATGGTGCTGGTTCATCCGGAGCTAGCTCAGGCGCTAAGGTGGGTGAAAGTGAAGGTAGAGCCTTGGCATCTCATCAACTAATTGGAAAGGGTATGGATCAGGAGGTATTCAAGAGAGCTGACCTTGAAGCCTTCTTCAAAGCTCTTAAGGAGTCTGGTAACACTCGGAAACACCCTTGGATACTCATATGCTGCTCATACACTGCCTAGTACTACTGATAAGTTACTAGACATTTTTAAAAGCTCTTACACTGCTGCTAGTAATCCTAGTACTACTGATAATTTACTCGACATTTTTAAAAGCTCTTACACTGCTGCTAGTGAGCCGAGTATAACTAGTAAGATATTAGGATTACTAGGAAACCTGATAAAACAAAATGAACCATCAAGGACTGAGATTACTAGAAACATGCATAAA
>NW_013617864.1:10028-13704 GCF_000695525.1 Brassica oleracea var. oleracea
ACCTTTATATGCTTGAAGATCTTAGTCCCATCTCTAGTTCTTGTTTCTCTTTTAGTTCTGTTTCTTCCTTAAGTAAAGATGCATTGTGGCATGCTAGACTTGGACATCCACATGTTAGGGCTTTAAGCATTATGTTACCAGGTGTCATGTTTAAAAATAATGATTGTGAGGCATGTATTTTGGGCAAACATTGTAGGACTGTGTTTCAAAGATCATCCACTATTTATGAGAATTGTTTTGATTTGATTCACTTTGATGTTTGGACTGCACCTTGTTTATCTAGGATGATTATAAGTATTATGTTACATTCATTGATGAAAAATCCAAATACACCTGGTTAACACTCATTAAAACAAAAGATAGGGTTCTTGATGCATTTAAAAATTTTCAAAGCTATGTTACTAACCATTATCATGCCAAGATTAAGATTTTCAGGTAAGATAATGATGGAGAATACATAGGCCACGCATTCAAATATCACCTAGCTCAACATGGGATTCTACATCAGACTAGCTGTCTTTACACTCCACAACAGAATGGAGTTGCTGAAAGGTAGAACAGACACCTCATGGAAGTGGCCCGTTCAGTGATGTTTCACAAGAGTGTCCCTAAGAGATTTTGGAGTGATGATTTGATGACTGCTTGCTATTAGATCAACAGGTAACCAACCAGAATCCTAGAGAATCAGTCTCCATTTGAGGTACTCAACAAGAGTCGACCAGTTCTGGATCACTTGAGGACATTTGGGTGTGTGTGCTATGTACTGGTGCCAGGTGAGATGAGAAACAAACTTGAAGCAAAGAGCACCAAGGCTATGTTTATTGGCTATTCCGTATCTCTAAAGGGATACAAGTGCTTTGATCCCACTGCTAGAAGAGTCTTGGTGCCTAAGGATGTGAAGTTCATGTAAGATAAAGGGTATTATGAAGAGAAGAATTGGGAGGAGCTTGAAGGATTTTCTCAACCATCAGATAGAGCTGCTAGTTTGAGAAACATACTAGAAGAACTCTTTATTGGCGTGTTCCAGGATCAGAGCAGGCTTGAAGAGCTTACTCAAGTGGCCACTGAAGAACCATCCCACTTTGAACGTGAGGGGGAAGTAAATCTGAAGCTGAAGGGTTAAAAGATCAAGGCTCAGAAGAAGTATCAGAAGAAGCTGGAGGTCTAGAAGATCAAGGCTCAGATTCTCCTGTCCAAAGTGGAGATGAATCAGTAAGAGAAGCTCAGAATGGATCTTCACCATCAAGTATTTACCTAATGGGAAGATTGATAGGCGTAAGACAAGGCTGGTAGCAAGAGGTTTCACACAAACCTATGGAGAGGATTACATTGATACTTTTGCACCTATTGCAAAGCTCCATACCATTAGGATTGTACTATCGGTTGCAACCAACCTTGGGTGGCATCTTTGGCAAATGGATGTGAAGAATGCTTTCCTCCAAGGAGGGCTAGAAGATAGAGTCCATATGCTACCACCTCCGGGTCTTGAAGGAATGGTGAAGCCAGGAAATGTTTTTAGACTAAAGAAAGCCATCTATGGATTGAAACAATCACCTAGAGCATGGTACAATAAGCTAAGCACAACACTGAATGGTAGAGGCTTCAGGAAGTCCGAGCTTGATCACACTCTCTTTACCCTCAATACTCCCTCAGGCATCATTATTTTGCTTGTGTATGTGGATGACATCATCATAACAGGCAGTGATAAGGAAGGAATCCGAGCCACCAAGGAGTTTCTGAAATCAGTATTTGATATAAAGGATTTGGGAGAGATGAAGTACTTTCTTGGGATTGAGTTGTGCAGATCCAAGGAAGGGTTATTTAGCTCTCAAAGGAAGTATGCATTGGAACTCTTGAAGGATGCTGGTGCGTATGGAGGAAGAACAGCCAAGATGCCCAAGGAGGATGGGTACAAGGTTCCACGTGAGGGGGAGATTGAAGACAGCAAGCTGTTCTATGATCCAAAGCTGTATAGGAAGCTTGTGGGGAAGCTGATATACTTGACTATCACCAGACCAGACATATGCTTTGCTGTTAACCAAGTAAGCCAGCATATGCAAGCTCCACGAGAGCATCACTGGCGCATGGTGGAGAGAGTTCTCATGTACCTGAATGTAACTCAAGGGCCTGGTATATGGATGGGAGTCAATAAGAGCATTGAAGTTGTGGGTTATTGTGATGCTGATTGGGCTGGAGATAGAGCAGATAGAAGGTCTACAACAGGCTATTGCACTTTCATTGGTGGAAACATAGTTACTTGGAAGAGTAAGAAGCAGAAGGTTGTATCATGCTCTAGTGCTGAAGCTGAGTATAGAGCTATGCTAAAGCTTACCAACGAGTTGGTATGGATCAAAGGGATTCTTAGGCACTTGGAAATTGAGCAAGCAACACCAATGACTATGCATTGTGACAATCAGGCGGCTATTCACATTCCGATAAACTCAGAGTTTCATGAGAGGACAAAGCACATTGAAGTAGACTGCCACAAGGTGAGGCAGATGATAGTCTTGGGAGTGATCTTGCCATGTTATACAAGAAGTGAAGATCAATTGGCAGATGTGTTCACCAAGGCAGCAAGACAAAAGACTATGGAGTCCATTCACATCAGATTGGGACTCATAGATCTTGGGAAGAGAAGGAGCTGATCCCCTAAGTCATGAGGTCTTTACTCTTTTTCCCTCATCAAGGTTTTGTCCCAATGGGTTTTCCTTGGTGAGGTTTTTAATGAGGAAGATCTCATGGCTATCCAAGCTTAGACTTTCACAAAGCTAAGCTTGAGGGGGAGTGTTGAGATGAGATCAATATATGGGAAGAGAAAGACATGAGGAGTTGAGTATGATGAAGAGGCCGTACATGGCGTAGTAATACTAGTTACCCGAGTAACTTGCAAAGTTAATACCAAAGTTACCCTAGTTATACTAGTTACCCGAGTAACTTTGGATAAAGAAGATAAGCCCTATTCCCTTAGCTAAGGCATCAGACCGTTGCAAGGGAAGAGGAGGCGCGTGTGATAGGCTGGAGAAGAGCTGGATAAAGCAAAAGGAGCTTTATGCACAAGGAAGAAGCTCATTGGATGGTTTGATTTAAAGCAAACTTTATCTCTTTTAATAGTGCATCTTTATGAAACCCTCGTGTGGGAACCGAAATTCGCACTGTCGATTTCCGTTTAAATAAGGAAAGTTAGGAAAACCCTAATTTCCCAGAGGTCCCGGATATCTGTTAAACCACACGCCAAGTAATAAGAACACGCAATTAAAGACGAAAAGAAATAAGAAATCGTAAAAGAGAGCAAAAGGAGTTTTATTCTGAATTCGCGTATGAGCGTTACAACAAGGTAGAAGCCTTGGCCACGAGAGCTGTCGGCGAGATTCCTAGTTCTAGCAACCTAAGACTGCAAAACCTAGTTGAGTCGCAGCTCGAAATAACAAAAACGGAAAGTTGCCTAATTGCTCTAAGTGCTAAGTTTGCTCTGAAAAGTCCTCCTCCATGCTTCGAGTCTAATATACTGGCTCCAAGGTCGGTTTACGCTTTTCCCCTTCTGCCCTTAAGTCGCCATAGCATAAAAATGGAGTTATTCCATTTTTTCCGATCTTCGTAATTATCTTCAAAATTTCGTATTTATCTGCGGAAACTTGACATTTATCTTTCCTTGCGAACCAAGCGTAAACCGTCATGC
>NW_013617864.1:13720-14114 GCF_000695525.1 Brassica oleracea var. oleracea
TAAGTTGGGCCTCGAGTCATGTCTTAGGTCCCTTTGGGCCGTCTTCCGACTCGAAGCGTTTATTACGGCTTCTTTCGATAAAGAACGAACTTTCCGCGCTTTTTATGGTAAAGTTTGATCGATAACTCAGAATGGCGGGGAATCGTGAAATGGGTTCGCTACGGTCTTTGGGAGATAGCATCGAAGGGTAGACGAGAACGCATGGACTAATGTCGTATCGACGTTTCGGAAGAGCTCGGTCGCTACGAATTTGCTACGGTCTTTGGGAGATAGCATCGAAGGGTAGACGAGAACGCATGGACTAATGTCGTATCGACGTTTCGGAAGAGCTCGGTCGCTACGAATTTGCTACGGTCTTTGGGAGATAGCATCGAAGGGTAGACGAGAACGCATG
>NW_013617864.1:14248-14414 GCF_000695525.1 Brassica oleracea var. oleracea
GCGTTCGGTTGCTGCGTAGCGACCCTCTTCGAGCTCTTGTCCGATGACTTGCGTTTCTTCCGCAAAGCTTTTCGTAAAGAAGAATCTATTTCAAAAAAGTATTTGTCGAAGAAGATTTTTACGTTTTCTTCTTCGGGGATTTTGACGTTAACTTCGTTGCAACCGT
>NW_013617864.1:14445-14908 GCF_000695525.1 Brassica oleracea var. oleracea
TCCGTCGTGACCGATTTTGACCCCAACAGTTAGCCCCCCAGCTCGTTAGAACCATGAGATTCTAGCGTGAGGTTTTAGCGAGTGGCTTGGCAAGTTAGGTGAGTTAGGAGGAATTAATGGTCGAAAAGGTTCGTGGTAAGTGGTCTTCTAGCTCTTCTAAGAGTACAACGCGATTAGATTGGGGCTGCGTCTTATGACGGCTGCCTACGTACCCTTGTTGAAGGGATCAAGCCATTCGTAGTTCGTCTTGGAGTTAAGGTTCTTATGACTTGTTTTCCAGCGAGACCTTTACGGTCTAGTTTTTATGTAGCGGTTTTCAGGCGTGTTGCTGCCGATGGCATTTTATATGGGTGTAGAAGGAAGACTACGACTTGTCATCTCGTAATCTAACTCTGTGTCCGTGATCTGTTTCGAGTGTTTTCTGCAGTGTGTAAATCTTGCGGGATTTCTGAAGACGCTCGAA
>NW_013617865.1:0-9474 GCF_000695525.1 Brassica oleracea var. oleracea
GGAATGTTCCTCGGAATTTTCCGAGGGGCTACGTTCCTCGGAAATTTGCAAGGGCCACGTTCCTCGGAAATTCCCGATGCAAATTCCGAGGAATATTTCGTCGGAACTTCCGAGGATTGGACCATCGGAAATTTCCTCGGAATATACCGAGGAAGTCCTCCCTCGGTATATTCCGAGGACAGTGAAATTACTTAAACAAAAAAAGCAGAGTAAGTTACAAACGCTGATAAATACAACTAACAATGATTTTTGTTTACATATTACCCATCAAATAAAAAAGAAACAAACACAGCCACACCAGGAGATACAAGAGACAATCCCAACAGACACAAAGGCGGCAACAACATCTCCACCTGCTCACTCTTCTTGTCTTATGAAAATAGCTTACATGCTCAATGTCACAGACCAATGCTCTTGTCTTCTTATGAAAAATACATATATTCGTTTAAAACCCATTACGACCCAAATATTAATTGTCACTCATTTTATAGTTATTTCTACAAGTCTTCATATATTTGTTTTAAATGTCCGGTAAAAAACAACAAGTTTAAAAGTAAAAAAACATATAACCAACATAATAAGAATAAAAAAAATTATTACTTAATACACACAACTTACACAACTAAACTAGAGAAAAATTATCCAGAAACAAAAGGTACTCTCAACAATCTTAATATAATTTATGTAATCTCAACAATACAAGTAACAAATTAAAAAGACAAACAAACAATAAGTTTCAATGACACAGCAAGCAACACCACGAATTATATCAATCACATTACTAACACAGTTTAGTTCTTCATAAGTGGAGAACAGTGCATACACAGTTCATCATCACAACTCTAATCCTATAACAATAAAAAAACTTGAAAAACTATGATTAACCCACAACGCAAAATTCACAGCTACAATAACCCTAAAAAATATTGAGATGAAACAAAACTCTGTCCACAACCCCGCGCTTGCGCAGAGGCATTGCCCCTAGTAACTAGTAGTACTTGAAAATACAAAGCCAAATCTCAAACAAGACAAGGACAAAACTATATACAATGGTGGGAAATAATGAGCAGTGCTTGAAACAGAATTACCTATGCTTTTACCGGCTTTAAATTGTTTGATAGGGTGTATCAAAACTCTTGAGTTCTTGTTGGTTTTCAACTGCCCAATACATCGAAACTGACTGATCAATTTCATTTATCTTGTATTCCCATTTTGTTTCTCTTCTACCTATTGATTCACTTCATTACTACATCAGCTGCTTTTAAAGTTGGCTCTTTTACTAGGCAATGACACTGTAGAACTTCTTGAGTCTCTTGCTTTGATTGAGGAGGTGCATTGTAATTCATAAAGATATCGACAACTGAAGGCATTACTTAAGCACAAAAATAAGCAAAACAATCTCAGTAAAAAGGAAAAAGCTTGCATGCACCGAAATTCATCGCTTACCCGATTATTCTCTTTTGAGTTGTTTATCTTTTTCCCCAATTTTATTTTCATGTGTCCCTTTGTTTGATTGTGATTGTTTTGGTGCGTATGTTACATCACTTGATGGAAAAATTACATCCTGATAAGGAAACTATTGTGATTGTTCTACAAGATACTTCGTAAGACACATTTTGAGAGCACATATAAGCTCTCGAGTCATTCAAACACCACATGCACTAACCAATCAATTTCTTTTGCCAGTGAAAATTGCTAACACACCTCAATAAAGGCTTACAATATAATTTAGCTAATTATATCTTTGTGCCTAATTATGTGTTACCAATCAAACCAAGAGAGTCATTGTGCCTAATTATTTCTTTTTGCTAGACATTTAGCTATACTACATTTCAAGTAAGGCTTACAATATGATTTAGACAAATGAAAGAAAATACCTCTTCAGAAACTAGACCTGTGTTTTTATATGGAGTTTTGGAATTAGACAAAGTATAAGTGATACAGTTGTCTTCTTCATGCATTGCTTCTTGTGTTTCTGTTGGTTTGATTTCTAAACAACATTTATAAGCATAATCAATCTATATTCTTTTAAATTGTTCAGTTTTATTAAATTTTAGTTTATATATCTCATATTGGTTCATATATTGATGATTTATAATAAATTTGAAACAAATCATTATTTTTAGGTTTTTAAAATAAAATTATTAGATCAATTATGAAATAAACTTTTTTCAAAAAAATTCAAAAAAATAAAATCGTAAAATAACTTTTTAATTGTTTTTATTTGGTTTAAATGATATTTTTACTAACCATTTAGGTTAATTTGACATTGTGTGGTTTACTTTTGCATTTCTATTGAAATTTTAGATCATTCGACAAATCATCTAAAATTTTTGGGTATTTAACGATTCTTTTTTGTAAACTAACGATTCTCAAAAGTAAAACCCAAACTGTGACCTAGCACGTAAAGGAATCAAACCGAAACTAAATTCAAACTTCACCTGTTCCTAGATGGATGTAAAATTTATAGGGAATTTTTTTTTTTGAGCAAAAAAATGATAGCTATGTCACTTTAGACTAATTTTATATAATTTATGTTTCATTAGACTAATTATTTTCAAAATGACAATAATATCCTTAAAATTGTAATTTTTAAATATAATAAATAATGTGTTCGATCAAGCGGGATTGATCGATCCGAAATTACAAGGTCGAACGGATCGATCGATCCTGATCATTATGCATAACAAAAAAAACGCAAAGCATATACTGATCGACCTGGTCCATTTCACTCGATCGGCAAAGGTCGATTTCATACAGATCGACCGATCTCGAATTATAGATCGATCGATCCCGTGCTCAGGTAAGTATTCCAAATCGATTTCTTGGTTTTCTTCGGTTATATCATGTTTGATTCCCACTTGATTTGAACCGACCAAACACGATTTCAACTCTTTAAAGTCGATTTTTTTGGGATGAAAACCATAATTTCGCATCTCCTTCACGAACAAAGGGGGAGAAAATCAAAGTCTCAGGTTCATAAACCCTAACTCACTCAATTTCACACTGATTTGGTAGAAATAATGTGAAATTTTTGTGAAAATTGTGCGAACAATCAAGAGAATATAGAAGACGGCGTCAGAAAAAGGTTACCACGTTTTTTTTTTGGTTTTTTTTAAATCAATGTTTTTCAAAATATGAAAGTGAATATTCCCAAATATTTTGTTTTCATATTTTTAGGAACTGATTTCTTATCTGTAGAATACATCTAGAGGTTGATTGTTTGTAGTTTTTAAAATGGTTTTTGGTTTTTGTTTCTGAAAAACCACTTTATTTTGCCAATCAAAATTTTGCTAAAAATGATTCCCTAAAAACTAGGGAAACTAGTTTTTCAAATAAATACTTAATTCTACACAAAAACCAAAATCTGCGTTTTTTTAGTTTTCTGACAGTTTTCTAAGAAGATTTTTTTTTTATTATACATTTTTATTTATCATTTTCTTTTAATTGGTCTTTCTTTTCATTTTTTTTTGTAACTGGTCTTTCTTTTTCATATTTGGATTATTCTTATTTTTCATTCCCACTATCATCCGTTTTTCACCATCACATCATCAATACATTTTTTGTACTTTATTAATATAAAATAGGTAAGTGATTATACATACAATTTTCGAGTTTTTCTTCTCAACACTCAAAAAATATTTGATCATACTTGTAAATTAGAAGAAGTTCTCTTACTTGCAAACTAAAAGAATTTCAAAAATATTTCAAAAGGAATTTTTTTTTAAAAGTCACTATTTTAATTAATTGCTATAGAAATTATTTAAACAAAAATAACCATAGAAATAAATGTGTAAAAATTATTTTAGAAAAAATATCAAATGTATGATATTAATATTTTTATAATGCTTAATTACTTGTATAATAGTATTTGAGGTCAAATATGAAAGGCATTCGAGATAAAATTAAAAAAAAAAATATATATATATATATATATATATATATATATATATTTGTTTATATGGAATTTACGATAGTTTTATTTTGTATTTATATATTTTTTAAATAAGTTTTGTAAATAAATTTATGTTTATTTTAATGACAGTGTTGTATATTTTATTATTTTCAGAATAAATATCTTACTATCCATAGTATTTTTATTTTATTAATTTTAAAAATAAAAACCAAAACTAAAAACTAAAAACCAAAATCTAAAACAACCATTTATGTTTTTCAAAAAAAAAACAAAAAATCTACTGCAAAATCAAAAACCAAAAGTCAAAAACTAAAATCTAAAAACCAAAAACTAAAATCCATAAACCAAAAACTGGAATCTAAAAACTAGGAAAACAATCATCACTCTAATCTGTAGAAATCAGTTTCTACAGGTTTTTAGAATTATAGTAATGTGTAGATTTTGATTTCTACATGTTTTAGATTTACAGTTGATCTATAGAAGTCGGTTTCAACGTGTTTTAGATTTATACTAATGTGTAGGTTTTGATTTCTAAAGATTTTAGATCGGTAGGTTAAGCGTAGAATATGTATTCTAAATATTTTTAGAATACTCTTATTTACGTAGATCACGTATTCTAAACATTGTAGATTCAATGAAAAAAATGAATTTCATTTTCTACTTTGTAGAATGTCATTTCTACTTTATTTATAACAGAATCTGAAAATTATGATTTAAACATTTTTAGACTGAAAAAAATACCACTAAGTTCATATAGGTATTTTATCAATAGTAACTATTTTTCTATTTTTTTTTTTGGAAAACTATTTATTAAATTTATTTTCAAAAATATTAAAGGGTATTATAGGCAAAAATGACATAAAATAGATATTAGTCTAAAAAGACATAGTTATCATTTTTTTGCTCTAAAAAAAATAATTTTCCCAAATTTATATATCCAAAAGACCAGAGATTGTTTTTGTTTCCTATACCCAAAATCACAGTGGAAAATATTTGCCGACAAAAACGTATATTATTTTTTAATTATGGTCTAGCAATACGTTGAAGTTTGAATTATTATCTTCTTACTAACTATTTTAAAAAATGAAATCTCCTGATATGAGATCAATGTCTGGTAACGTCTTTTCAAAATAAAATCCGAAATTTTCTCACAAATGATTTTTATAGAATCTTACGCATTTAAAACGAATAGTAAAGCCATTTAATTCATTTCATCTAATAAGGAAATAAATGTTATAAACTTAGAAGGTAAAATGTTCGTGTCTTTTGAATATCTACAACAAGAAAATCTCTCTTCAAACGTATATCTATTTTCTCTCTCAAAAAACATAAAATTTCAGAACAACGCCAACAATGGCAGAAAACGACTTCTCACTCAAAGAGACATGTCCGAAAATCGGCGGTGGAAGATCGTTTCCCGGCGGCGAAATGCAGACGTCATCGTTCGACCTCGTGGAGCGAATGACATTTCTCTACATCCGAGTCGTCAAGGCTCGAGCCTTACCTTCCAACGACTCATTCATCGAAGTCACCATCGGAAGCTACAAAGGAAGAACGAAGAACAACACAAACCCTAACCCTAACCCTGAGTTCCACGAAGTGTTCGCCTTTAACAAGGATCGTCTCCAAGGAAACGTCTTGGACGTCGCTGTGAAGGCCAACGAAGAAGTGATTATTGGTAAGTGTAAGTTCGAAGTTGCTGAGATTCCGACGCGTGTCCCTCCGGACAGTCCACTGGCTCCTCAGTGGTATAGATTAGAAGACATCAACGGGAATAGGTTTGGAGGAGAGGTTATGCTGTCTGTATGGATGGGGACACAAGCTGATGAAGTGTTCCCTGAAGCTTGGCATTCGGATTGTGTTACCGTGAATGGAGACAACGCAGTGATCGCACGGTCTAAAGTTTATCTATCTCCGAGGCTTTGGTATCTGAGAGTGAACGTCATTGAGGCTCAAGATTTGGTTCCGTTACAAGGAAACAGAACCAATCCGGAGATTTTAGTGAAAGGGTTTTTAGGGAACATTGTCGTGAGGAGTCGGGTGTCTCAGACACGAACCATGAGCCCGGTTTGGAACGAGGATATGATGTTTGTGGCGGTAGAGCCTTTTGAAGACAGCTTGATACTTAGCTTGGAATGCAAGTTAGGTCAAAACGAAGAGTGTTTAGGGAAATGTGAGATAAAGTTATCTCAAGTTGAGAGAAGGGTAATGCCGGATCCTGTGCCGGCTATGTGGTACAACTTGGAACGCGTCGTGGACTCAGTGGTACCGGGATTCGCGGGGAGGATTCATTTGCGGGTTTCGTTGGAAGGAGGTTACCATGTTCTTGACGAGTCTATTCAGTATAGCAGCGATTACAGAGCTTCTGCTAAAATTTTATGGACTCCAGCCATTGGTGTGTTGGAGCTTGGTGTCATCAGTGCGTCCGGTTTGATGCCTATGAAGTCACGTGATGGCCGAGGAACCACTGATGCGTATTGTGTGGCCAAGTACGGGCAGAAGTGGGTGAGAACAAGGACGATTGTTGATACTTTTAGCCCAAAATGGAATGAGCAGTATACTTGGGAGGTTTATGATCCTTACACCGTTATCACCATTGGGGTTTTCGACAACATGCATCTATTAGTACCAGGAAACACGAATGGTCCGAGAGATTCAAGAATCGGTAAGATACGGATACGTTTGTCCACGCTTGAAACGGAACGGATCTACACGCATTCGTATCCACTCATCGTTTTGAAACCAGACGGTGTGAAGAAAATGGGTGAAATTCAGCTCGCGGTTCGATTATCATGTACATCAACGATCGATATGCTTCAGAAATACTCAGAGCCGTTGCTACCTATGATGCACTACTTAACACCGTTGTCAATCTACCAGCTAGACAGTCTTAGGCATCAAGCAACTCACATACTTTGTATGAACCTAGGCCGGACCGAGCCGCCGCTACGAAGAGATGTGGTTGAGTATATGCTTGATTTCGGATCCAACATTTGGAGTATCAGAAGAGGAAGAGCGAATTTCGAACGTCTTGTGACATTCTTCACTGCGTTTCTTGATGCTTGGGTTTGGTTTGATTCGGTTTGCAAATGGAAGAGTCCGGTAACAACGATTCTTGCACATTTTATCTTCTTGTTCATCGTGTTTCTCCCTAAGTACTGCGTCACCTCTCTGCTGCTGTACTGCTTTGTGATTGGGTTCTATCGATATCGGTTGAGACCGAGGCATCCTCCTCACATGGATATAAAGCTGTCTAAAGCGGATTCGGCTTTACCTGATGAGCTAGACGAGGAGTTTGATGGGTTTCCGAGTGGTAAATCTGCAGATTTGGTGAAGAAAAGGTATGATAGGTTAAGAGGAATCGCAGGGAGGATGATGATGGTTTTAGGAGACTTGGCTACACAGGGGGAGAGAGTTAAGAATCTGTTGAGCTGGAGAGATCCTAGGGCAACGTTTCTGTTTTCCATGTTTTGTTTGGTTGCTTGTGGAGTAATCTTCTTAATCTCCATGAAACTGCTGATGACTTTGCTTGCCTTCTACGTCATGAGACACCCTAGGCTTAGGGTTTTTGATATTCCTTCGGTACCTCAAAACTTCTTTAGGAGATTGCCTTCAAGAGCTGATAGTATGTTGTGATTTTTTTTTTTTCCAATTTTATTATGCTTTGATTTCTTTTAATTTTGAGACGTTTCATTGATATTCATCATTCTATAAATTTGGTTATCGTAGTTTCTTTCAAATGGGTTACTTTTATTTTTAAATTCTGAAGACCTTTGATATTTATGTTATTCGAATACGTAGGAATTTTTGCTGTTGTTAATATATCTTACCAACACAAGGTAAATGCATTTTGAAATTTATCCATCCTCTGTATTCATTTCCTGTAACATATGAGAAGCATGAGATGCTCTCATGTTATTTGAAGCATACGGGTTTGCTTATGAAACTGATAAAAATTGTTGCTCGAGTTCAAGAGTCAAGCTTCTGAAGACAAGAGAGAGAGAGATGTCTTGTCCTCGTGTAAAAACTCATTCCCAAACACAAGAGAGTTACCTCAGAGGATTGCATTTGGGATAATTATTATTTTGAGATACTGAATCTTGAAAGGTCTGCTTCTTTGCCGTTAATGATGGTTACAATAATAATAATCTAACAAATCTTGCCGTGATGGTTAATGTAAAAGTCTATCTTTATTCATAACATAAAAGTTTCTTATATAGGAGATTACACCGTCATAGATAAATAGAAAGATTACAAATCATAATCTCTGGGTTATGAGTCATCCACAATCTGGTTCATAACACTCCCACTTGGATGCCATAACCATTTAGAGCTTGTAATGTGCTTTAATGTTGCCTCATTAAAACCTTACCAGAAAAACCCAATTGAGACAAAACCATGGTGAAAGAAAAAGAGTACAACACACATTGGACATTACTGAAGGTCCCTTGGAACTCTCCAATTTTCTGCAATCCGTGGGTGATGAAGATCTTGGGCAGAATATGCTTCGTCCTCGAACATGATAGTTGGTTCTTCTTTACCATCGGCCATGCCCCAATCTGATCGAACATATTGAGTCATCGACCTCAAATACACACACACAAAATCTTAGATGATGTTGCTGTGATATGTGTTTACCACCATGTGTAAATCATAACCTGTCTGAAAGCAAATCAACAAAACCAAATAACCTCTCTTTGGGCTGGTTAGTATAAAATAAATCAAAATCAAAGGCTTCTTCATTGTCCTTCTTATGGACCAATCAGATCAGTGTCTAAAACAAGACTTCTGCATACTCCATCTCGGGACTAAACGGACTTCTTTATCGTCCACCTTTGGACTGAATGGATCAGTGTCCAAAACAAGTGATCTCACGCCCACGTACTAGATAATGGGTGAGACTGATCCATATTAAATCTCTTGAGTACCCTTTTCTGTATATATTATTTGATGCACAAGGATTTCATTGTTAATGTACTCAAGCTGTAATCGCAAACAAAACTTTATTTTTTTTTAAAGATCTTTCATCTCAAACTCTTTCTTGAGATATTCAACTGTTTGAGAAATTGTATCCAGAGGTTCCTAGGATATTCAGATCATATACTTTGATGATTATCAATATTGTTCTCGAGAACTTGTTGTACTTTCAGCTCAATACCCTCTAGTACTTTCATTATCCAGTGAACCATATAAATATGCAGTCACTACATCAACTTGCTGCAAGTCTAATTTTCTCTCTTATATAGCCAGACTTATGAGAAATCTAAAAGTAGTTGCATCTACCACATAGGAGTATGTCTCCTCATAATCTATTACTGGTCTTTGTGAGAATCCTTGTGCAACATCAGCTTTATATCTCACGATTTCTATTCCTCACAAGATCCATTTATATCCACTAGTTTTAACATCATATGGCGTCTTAATCATATGGCCAAATACGTCTTTCTTCTTTAAATTATTTAACCCCACGTTTCCAGTCAATCCAATATGTTCTACGAATGCACACTCTTACATTGACGTGGGTTCATGATCCTCGCTTATATTCATAAATTCAAGTG
>NW_013617865.1:9811-10048 GCF_000695525.1 Brassica oleracea var. oleracea
CTTTCGGGCCAGCAAATATGTCTGGCATTTGATTAGCTAGCTTTGTAAATGTATAATCTTTGGACGTCTATTTCACATTCTTTAGTCCGACGATCTTGCCAAGACATTGATGGTTGATTCCATTCTATTTCCTTTACCATTTTTTTACCAGCTTAATTATTTTTTTCTCCTCCTGGTCTTAAAATAATCCGTGTACCTGGTCTCAAATATAATCACCCATAGTTGGCTCAAAGTACT
>NW_013617865.1:10253-10443 GCF_000695525.1 Brassica oleracea var. oleracea
GCTTAGGTGCATGTAAATTTCGTGTGGCCCAAGCTGTGAATGAGAGTTTTGACCTCATAAGTTATGGTCTATCAATCAACTATTTGCGTTTTAAAAGATTTCGGCCAATCCGTTCTTGGTATGGACATGTATCACAGAAATGCCCACACTTACCCCCATGGACATACCATAATCATTTAAACGCTTGGGA
>NW_013617865.1:11388-14906 GCF_000695525.1 Brassica oleracea var. oleracea
TTTCTCATTGGCATTATTGCCTTCTATGATACATTCACCAAGTCTTTTTGACTTTAGGATAATTTTCATATTCAATGCCCACCGTAAATAATTATTTTCAGAGAGATTTAGGGCAGTAAAATCCAGGTTGATTTTCGACATCTCAAATCATATATCACTCAATATTTAGGTATAATTTTCATGCGGCCTTACTCTTAAAAACAATCACTTCGGATTTCAATCTTGTGAGGACAATGAGACTATAAATCTTAAAGGCATTTAATCAATCAATCAATTTCTAGCAAGTCTGAGCAATACTATTTCTATGTGCTCATAATATTATGGTTTATCAAAACTAGCAAAAACAAATTCAATTAATCATGCAATTAGGATTTAACAATCAATAGATTTTAGCAAGACTAGTAAAAATATTTATTAATCACTCAATCAGTTTCAAGGCTGATTTTAGCAATACTAGAATATAGATTTCAAGCATGAATTTCAATGAATCAGTTTCAAGGCTGATTGGTATTTAGCATAAACCATGTGTAAATAATTTATCTAGTATCCGAATTTATCAAACCTCAAAAACATATAATCAGACCAATCAATTTAATCAAACTAAGCATACAATCTTAAACATCAAGACATTAGATTTTATCATGAATCTATCAACCTAGCATACGGATTCTCAATTCTCAAAGACATCCAAATCAGATCAATATAACCTATCATACGGATTATTTAGGGTTTCTATTTAAAACATATCAGATTACAAAACTATCAATCCTAGCAGATGATATTAAACCTCAAGAATCATGCAATCAGATCATTCGGATTTTAAACAAGTAAACCTCAATCAATCTATCAACCTATCGGATTATATAAGCAAAGCAAGCTAGAAACCTATTGGATTCAATCAATATTTTAACAGGCTGGTCGATTTAAATAATTTTAAATCAGATGAAAAATTAACCAAGCAGGATGAGAAAATAAATCTATCAATTTAACGGTCAAACAATTCTAGCAACATAGCATCAGATTCAATCAGATTTAAAACCTCAATGATCAAAACCGAAAACAGTTTTGACTTCAAAATATTCTATTAGGGTTTTAATATGTGATTTGATAATTATAGTATAATTAATTCTGATACTTATATTATGTAGGGTTTATAGATATAGAGTTACGGTTTATCGGATTTTAATTTGTAAAAACCGATTTGGAGTTTTAATCATGTAGGAACATGATTTAGGGTTTGGGGTATCGAACTTTTAGAGCTTCGATTTACTCAATTATGATTTTTGATTTATTACCCTATGGTTTTGAGTCATAAAGATTAGGGTTTTAGGGTTTCATTATTTATCAATCAATCCATGTTCGATTATGGGTTCTTAGGTTTTGAATTACTTTTTAACCTTAGATGATTGTTGAATCGGACCACCAAAGGAGTTGAGCCGCGAGCTGGACACGAACGAGACCCGAGCTGGACACGAACGGGACGCGAGCTGGAATGGATCGAGTCGCTTCTATCGGGTCGCAGACATCCTTTGTTGCTTGATCGGGAACGCCTTGATCGTTGGACTTAGCTGTCTGATGCTGTCGCGAACGAGGAAGAGGTCGCGTGCTGGAGCTGCTCTCGGGTCGCGAACGTCTGAGCTAGGATCAGGAACGCCTTGGGCTGAAGCTGATCGGGGACGCGAGCTGGAACAGATGCGGGAACAAGAGACGCGATCGGGGTTTAGGGTTCGTCGGATCGCTGGCTAGGGTTAGGGTTTTAGGGCTTTTTGATTTGGGTATTAGCTTAGAGTTTCGTGCTGATAACGTGTTATAAAAGTAATGGAAAAGTCTATATTTATTCATAACATAGAGGTTCCTTATATAGGAGATTACACCGTCATAGATAAATAGAAAGATTACAAATTATAATGACTTAGTTATAAGTCATCCACACTCTGGTTCATGCTTACCTTTTACATGCATACTTAGAATCTCCTATTTATCAGAGTTCAAGTCGTGGCAGACGTTTCTCAGTGGATGCATGATTTTCAAAGTCAAGTCAAGTCAACTCTGTCAAAAACCGAAGGTAAACAAAGAAAAAGATCCCTTTCAAGATCATCATGCTCACTTCAAAACCCTTAAAACCACTCGGGATCAAATGAATAGAGAGGCAGAGACTTGGCATTGACTTCTCTTCAAAAAGTCTCCTGTTAACTTTGATCCTTAACAAGATTTCTCTTTCCCTGTTGCAATCATCAAGAAATTGATTCATTATCATCACAAAATTACAACTTGCGCTTCACGACACTAACCTTTCCGACTATTAAAAAGTTATCGCATTGATAACGATGGTTCTTCGTGAGTCTGTCAATGACTTTGCTGTGTTAGTTCTTATCACACGATATACTATAAAACTAGATAGTAATCACGCGCTTTGCGCGACATAAGATGTCTAATTATGTATAACATAAGATATATTTTAAGCGATAGTTAGATAGAACTAAAAGTATGATAATTATCAGGGGCGAAGCCAGAGACTTTTTATAATGGGTTCACTAATATTAAAATTTAATATATGGTATTTGCAAGTTTGAGAAGAAGCTTTGGAAAATAATTTTTTAATATTTTGCCTATCACGTTGTATTAGTTATGGACTTAGAGGTTTAACAAATAAAATCGAAAAAAGGTGGATCAATCCCCTATATATTAAAGAAGAAACATTTTTAAGTTATGACTTTGTAATCAGTGCTTAGGTGTCAGCTTCACAGGGCTTCTCAGAGTCTCTAATTAAAAAACTTAGATCTTACTAGAGAAAATACATTTTTTGTTACATTGGACCTCCCTTACCATAATTACACATTCCATAACATTACTAATTAAAAACGTGGAAGCAATAACTAACGTGCATCCTCTGTATAATTATAATAACTGCCTAACCAAGTCACCTTTACAAAATAATATAACGGTTTCAAGTTTATAAAAGTTATCGTGCATGCTTTGTTACTACCATACGTGTTTATATGGAATATGTTCTTAGTATTTCTTTGTCTGGATCAAGAAAGTTTCTGGATTTCAACCTTAAACATAGTTAACGTACAATCTATAACATGTGTGATTTACATTTATAGGTTATTGTCGTTGTCATATAGTCATTTTTTCGTTTTCTAAAGTCTAATAATTTTTGTGTTCGAATTTTCTAATCAAATTATTTTCTGTTATAGTTTATACTATCGGGCTTCAGTAATCAATATAAAAGTCTTCTTAGACTGCAGATGCTTTGTTTTTTTGGTCCTTTCTAAACGCAATTTTCCCTCCGTGTGACAAGCATTGATCTCAATAAGCCTTATTGTCCACGTTTAGCATTAATAACTCATAAATTGTTATTAGTGGCATTTATTTTACTTGGAGTATTGTCCAAGTTAACGCATTCAATTTTCCATTATTACATGACATTAAATGGGTCAATAATACGGTACATACATCTATTACAACGCGGTAAGCTCAATATACAAAATACATTATTTCCTTAATAACAGAGA
>NW_013617866.1:0-3637 GCF_000695525.1 Brassica oleracea var. oleracea
CCGTCGGAATGTCCGTCAGAATATCGCTGTTTTCTTGTAGTGTTTGCGCCTCCTCTCCCATACGAAGATATACGTCCATAACACAACTATCCATAAATCAGGATCCTCTGAAAGTCCAAAACAACACATGGCCAAAATATGTCACATTCTGTTGTCTTTCTAATCTTACGCCGTCCGACACACTACTCGAGCATAACCCAAATTCTGATCAGTGCTGTGTACTTTCTGGTTAAGTCTCGTAATAGTCAGCTTCCTCAACAAGAACATGTACTCACATTACCTCCATTCACCTTCGGCTTACCTTTTCTTGAGAAACAAGCAAAATTTATTCTTATCATCATTAAATATTCATTGCTAGTAACACATACACATCAAGTTAGCAACTGAAAATCTGTAGTTTTCTCAAACTCTATCTCTGTCTTAGTGTCTGCATACATATCTTCTTTGAATAAACTGTTGAACTTGAATTCTTGCTCATATAACCCTTGAACCTAGCAGCTTCGAGACTAACAGCGGGAGACATATTGGTCAAGTTTGGTTCATGTAACTTTGATCATTCATCACAAGCTAAACCTGTCTCTCCATTAGCTGTCATGAGTATGTTTCAGAAAACCCCATCAATTTCTTGAATACACTGTTTCCTTCATCATCTTCTCTGCTTTAGACCCAGCTTGATAACAAATAATCTAATCTCATGTCCAATATCCAATGTCTCTAGCTAAACTCAAGGCCATCAGTCTAAGAAAACCTGCAATGCAACTTGTTGCATCGATGCTTGAAGTAAAATAGCCTTTAGACTTGACTAGTCTTTAATAAGAACTGCTGAGAGCCAAATGATGATATCCATGTCTCTTTTAACATCGAAACTTTTTGTCTTCTTGAAATCATGATCAGTTTTTCGCTGTGTCTTACTCTGGTAAGGAACTTCTTTTCACATGATATCTCTGAGAGAGCTTTAGAATTTTTTCTTTAGTCATGTCTACATAAAGACAGTACAAATCTTATGCTTCATCAGAAATCAAAAGACTCTATCCCATGAAATTCAGTCTTGAATGTTTTTCACACGCATCCCAAAACATCTTGCACGCTTCTTTAGAGATGTGTCTTGTTAGTGTTATATCTTGACTTTAAGAACTTTATTTTCTGTTGATACATATTTAAACCTTGCACCACCTCTCAGCTCCTATGAGCTTCTTTCTAATCAGATCCTTGCTCCATATATCCAAAATGTTTATGTCTCTTTTGAAATCTCTCTACAGCGTGGATAAAATCATACTTCAAAGCCTCCATATATAATATGCAAATCTGAGTTTCTCAGACATAGAATTTCATAAGCCTCCACCAGCCATGATTTCAACAACGTTTAATCACCAAACACCTTAGATGCACCAAGTTGAACATCCCGAAATCTCACGACTTTCTTTATGATGAAACAAGGATCACCAACTACTTCAATTTAACTGAATCAACTTGCAGTCGTCTCTTTTCACAATCATCACTGAAGTATCAAGAGAAATATTTATCTATAAGAGGAACTTCTATTCATGTCAAAATCTGATCCTTGTGTCGGGCTCTAAGGTTGAATATATTTTTTTATGAACACTATCGATGCACACGCTTTCTGGTTCTGAAGCTCTCTCATTCGCAGCAGCAGCTTAAGACTGTGTCATCTTCATGAACATGTTGGGGAAAGTCACACAGCGGAAATATAAAGGTCGTGTTCCCCAGTCCTTGTGTGAACCTGTGAAGAAAATACTTCGACGATGGCAGAATATAGATATAAGCAGAAACGTAAATGAGACAATCATTTTTTACGTGGAAAACCTCCTCGATGTGAGAAGGAAAAACCACGGGACCGTAGTCCACTCAACAATCCACTATATAAATGTTTTTGAGTACAACCACGTCCTCCCTGTTCAACAACCAGAACAGAACAGAGACACTAGCTTCAAATAGCTATCTCCAACACAAACAACAACAACAAGAGAGAAACACAAAGCTTCGAAACCGGCAGCAACCAAACGACCTCAGCTTACAAGGATTTCGGCATCCAGAGACTAATCTAACCATACAAATCCAAGATAAACAAGTCAAAAATACCTCTGCCAAATTTCAGCTCAAGAAGAGAAGATCTCACTGTCGGATTTACCAAACACCCAAGACTGTCCCGCTGAAGAACTATGACGACCAGCTTCACTAAAACCCAGACAACAGAAAATCCAACTGTTGAAATCCAAATCCCTTTGGTGAACCTCTAACCCACTGATTGAAGAAGCTTCCCACAAAATATCAGCCCGATCAAGTTCCGTTTGATCCTCCAAAACCAGTCTTGAAATAGCCTGACGAGTTTTCTCCTCCTTCTCTCTTTTTTCTCTCTTTTGTCTCTCTCTAAACTCTATTATTGTGAGTCTGATCTTGTCTGCTCGTGTTATGTCTGCAACAACTCTCCAAATTAGGTTAGGAGACTTACATTATGGGTCATTAACTCCCAAGGCCCAATACTAACCTTATGTGCTAATACCATTGCCCAACACCAAGTTTGGTTGTCAAAACTAAACCCAATGGGTTACCTCCATCTAGGAGGAACCCAATGGGTTACCTCCATCTAGGAGGAACCCAACAAACTCCCCCTCCGACTAGGTGGAGGAAACATCCATTCCGGCTATCCCTCGGCATACTTCAAGCTTCCCCCTCGGTAATGACTTTGTCATCATATCAGCTCCATTATCATCCGTATGAACTTTCTTAAGTTCCACTTTCTTAGAAGCAACCACATCACGTATCCAATGATACCTCCTCTGAATGTGTTTTGACTTTGAATGAAATGTAGAATTCTTCCCGAGACAAATAGCGCTTTGACTATCACAAAGCAACACATACTTTTCTTGCTTGAAATTGATCTTTCACAGAAGTTCTTCATCCATAACAACTCTTTACAAGCTTCAGTTGCGGCAATGAACTCTGCCTTAGTGGTAGATAGTGCAACGCACTTTTGTAGCCTTGACTGCCATGCCACAGCTCCACCCGCAAACGTTATCAAGCAACCCGAAGTAGACTTGCTAGAATCAACATCTCCATACATGTCAGAATCAGTGAAACTGGCCAGCAAAGGCTTGTTACCTTCAAAAGTAATCTTCAAATCAGAAGTCCCTCGGAGATATCTCAAAATCTACTTCACATTATTTCAATGTTCTCTTTCCGGATTGGAGAGAAACCTGCTGACAATTCCAACGGCGTAGGCTAAATCCGGTCTTGTACAGACCATGGCATACATCAAACTACCCACTGCAGAAGCATATGGAACCTTCGCCACATCTTCCTTCTCCGCATATGTCTTCGGACTTTGTTGACTGCTGAGTCTTAAGTGTGGAGCAAGAGGAGTACTCAACACTTTAGACTTGTCCATGTGAAACCGCTTAAGTACTTTTTCAATGTACTTCTCCTGAGATAAGTGAATCAGCTTCTCACCTCTACCCCGAATAATTCTCATACCAAGAATCTGTTTCGCTGAACCCATATCTTTCATGGCAAAGGACTCACTGAGCTGCTCTTTCAACTCCTTAATTCTGTCCATGTTCCTGCCCACAATCAACATATCATCGACATACAGCAACAAGATGATAAAATCATCCTCACC
>NW_013617866.1:3757-5842 GCF_000695525.1 Brassica oleracea var. oleracea
ACCATGAAGGAAAGCAGCCTTCACATTCATCTGCGCAACCTCTAGATCAAGGCTCGCTGCCAATCCAAGTACAACCCGAATGGATGACATCTTCACAACAGGAGAAAAGATTTCATCATAATCAATTCCCTTCTTTTGGCTGTAGCCTTTCACAACCAATCTAGCCTTGTGTCGAGGTGGCAAATTATCATCCTCATGCTTAATTCTGTACACCCACTTATTAAGCAGAGCCTTCTTGCCCTTAGGCAATTCCACCAACTAAAAAGTATGGTTCTCCTTAAAAGAATCCATCTCCTCATCCATGGCTCCACACTACATATCCTTGTGTTCATCCTCCAAAGCTTCATCATAGTTTCCAGGCTCTCCCACATCAGTAAGAAATACATACTCACTAGGATCATACCTTGTCGACGGTTTAAGACCTCTCTCGGATCTTCTAACAATGGTGGTTGGTTCTCAGCAGCTGGTGTCTCACCATGATCGTCACCATGATCACCACTACCATCTTCATGTGCGGGAGCATCTGCACTGGGTGTATTATCCTGAACCTCAACCTCAACCTTACCGTGAACCGATGTAGAAGGAGTAGCCTCTGTATCAATCAAACCTTCAAAAATCTGAGTTGGCTTTTTGGACTTGTCAATGTCTTTTATCGTTTGATCTTCCATAAACACAACATCTCTACTCCTTACAAGCTTCCTCTCAAAGGGATCATAAAATCTGTACCCGAACTCATCCTAACCATAACCAATGAACACACACTGCCGCGACTTCATCTCAAGCTTCGATCTATCAACCTTGGGAATATGAACAAATGCCTTACACCCAAAGACCCTCAAGTGACTGTAAGAAACATCCTTACCAGTCCAAACCCTCTCTGGAACATCACCATCCAATGGAGCACTTGATGACAAATTCAGCACATGAACCACCGTGTTCAAAGCTTCTGCCCAGAAAGTCATCGATAAACCTGACAGTGAGATCAAATATCTTATCCTCTCGACAATCGTCCGGTTCATCCTTTCAGCCAACCCATTCAACTGTGGAGTATGAGGTGGCGTGAATTGATGCCTTATTCCATGCTCTTTGCAATAAAAATCAAATGGTCCAAGATACTCTCCACCATTATCACTGCGGATACACTTCAGCTTCTTCCCCGTTTGTCTCTCAACCAATGCCACAAAATGCTTGAAATATCCCAGCCGCTGATCCTTCGTCCTCATAGGAAATACCCACGACTTCATTGAATGATCATCAATGAAAGTCACAAAATATTATGCGCCGCCAAGAGATCTTGTCTTCATTGGACCACACACATCTGAGTGTACCAAATCCAGTACCTCGGGTTTCCTAGAAGGTGCGGAAGACTTGAAAGATACCCTGTGTTGTTTTCCCGCAAAGCAATGCGAACACTTCTGTAGGTGCAAACCAGAGATTCCTGGAATCACCTCATTCTTAGACAACACAGCCATTCCCTTCTCACTCATGTGACCGAGTCTCTTATGCCATAACTCCATGGCATTATCATTCTCCACCGCATTAACAACATCTTTGGAGACCTTAGCCTGCATCCAATAGAAAGATGAAGACTTCTCACCTCGAGCCACAATCAAAGAACCGCGAGAGAGCTTCCATTTATCACCACCGTGCAAACTGAAATAACCCTCATCATCAAGTCTTCCCGTCGATATCAGATTCATCATAATATCAGGAACATGCTCAACATCCTTAAGCACCAGCCTAGTACCAAGACTAGTCTCCAAGCAAACATCACCAATGCCAGCAACCTGAGCCATCGCATCATTCCCCATCTTCACAGAACCATAATTACCCGTAGTATAAGTAGAAAACAAATCCCGATGTGATGTAGCATGAGTAGTAGCTCCACTGTCAATCACCCAATTGGTGTCCTGGCATGCGACATTGATGGCATCACCCTCAAGAAGAATCAGAAACTGATCTTTGGTGAGAGTCACCTGATCCACATTTTCTTCTTGATTTCCTTGCTGCTTGTTTTTCAACTTCCAGCAATCCTTCTTCATGTGCCCTTTCTTATGACAGAAATAGCACTCCATATTTGCAAAT
>NW_013617866.1:5965-10706 GCF_000695525.1 Brassica oleracea var. oleracea
AAATGACACCTTCCGACGCGGAGTTACAAAGAGACATCCTGAAAACCTCCCAAGAGTCCGGTAAAGTACCGAGAAGCCACAGACCGTGAATCTCATCATCAAACTTGCTGCCCATATCATATAACTTGTTGAGCAATCCCTGAAACGCATTCAAGTGATATGTCATCGGAGTCCCCTCCTGATACCTCAGCTCAATCAACTTCTTGATCATGTACATCTTGTTGTTTCCGGTCTTCCTAGCATATAACTGCTCCAGCTTCTTCCACAAAGAACGAGCATCCGTCTCAGTCTCAATATGATGCAACACATTATCATCTACCCACGGCCTTATCAACCCACACACTTGGCGATGCTGCAGTTTCCACTCTTCATCCGTCTTATTCTCAGGTTTCTTCTCCACGAAGACTGGAACATGGAATTCTTTAACAAAGAGCAAATCCTCCATCTTGCCCTTCCATAGATGATAGTTAGCACCACTCAAGCTTATCATCCTGCTCATATTTTCCATCTTTAACACAAGCAAATAACAACCCAAAGTTATCAAAACCAAAGCTCTAAAACCAGAAGCTCTGACACCACTTTGTTGGGGAAAATCACACGGCGCAGCGGAAATACTAAAGGTCGTGTTCCCCTGACCTTGTGTGAACCAGTGAAGAAAATACTTCGACGATGACGGGATGTAATATGCAGAAAAACGTAAATGAGACACACAATTTTTACGTGGAAAACCTCCTCGATGTGAGAAGGAAAAACCACGGGACCGTAGTCCACTCAAAAATCCACTATATAAATGGTATGAGTACAACCACGTCACTATATTAATGATTTTGAGTACAACCACGTCCTCCCTGTTCAAAACTAGCTTCAAAGAGCTATCTCCAACATAAACAACAACAACAAGAGAGCAACACAAAGCTTCGAAACCGGCAGCAACCAAATGACCTCAGCTTACAAGGATTCCGGCTTCCAGAGACTAATCCAACCGTACAAATCCAAGATAAATAAGTCAACAATACCTCTACCAAATTTTAGCTCAAGAAGTGAAGATCTCACCGTCGGATTTACCAAACACCCAAGACTGTCCCGCTGAAGAACTGTGACGACCAGCTTCACTAAAACCCAGACAACAAAAAATCCAACTGTTGAAATCCAAATCCCTTCGGTGAACCTCTAACCCACTGACTGAAGAAGCTTTCCACAAAATAGCAGCCCGTTCAAGTTCTGTTTTATTCTCCAAAACCAGTCTTGAAATAGCCTTACGAGTTTTCTCCTCCTCCTCTCTTCTTTCTCTCTTTTGTCTCTCTCTAAACTCTATTATTGTGAGTCTGATCTTGTCTGCTCGTGTTATGTCTGCAACCACTCTCCAAATTAGGTTAGGAGAATTACATTATGGGTCATTAACTCCCAAGGCCCAATACTAACCTCATGTGCTAATACCATTGCCCAACACCAAGTTTGGTTGTCAAAAACAAACCCAATGGGTTACCTCCATCTAGGAGGAACCCAACAGAACACTGGTACAATGGCCACTCTGTTACATTCCTTCGATACTTTCAGGCTCTCCTTCACAACATCACACCTGACTGTACTTGACCCTGCAAAACTCTTCCCAATTTCATTGTTTCATCTCCATTGTCTATAGCAACGTCTCTGGTGGTCTTTGCTGGAAGCTCTAATGAGATTCTCGTGTAACGTGAAACCCATGAATCCTGTTTTCTTCAGAGGTGTCCTTGAGTTCCCGAGCAGGCACTTTTTAATGCATCGTTTGTCTGTGCCAAGCACACACCAGATCCTAAAACAAGGTAAAATAACTTATTGCCTCAATTCTCATGGATTGTCTTGCTGCATCGTCGAATCAAATTCTCTGCTGACTCAACTCCAACAATTTGAATCTCCAAGATTTATCTCAGTCCACCATGGATTTTAATCAGCCAATTTAACAGCACAAGACACTTGGAAGCTTGGTTTAAACAACTCTGCATCTTTGAGCTCGATCATCAACTTGGTCATTCTCTAAATATGATGTTTCCTGATACAACTTTTTACGCTAACCTTATCTTCACCATACTCAAATCTTCACTGATACTTCTTGGCTCATTGATGGTTATACAAGATGTACTATCTGACCTCCATATTCATCAACCAGCTGACAATGGTTTGCTTTAGCATCAAGCTATTTCTTCTTTCACCTACCATCGTAAAATTGCCACCATTCTTCAAACTCTTACAACACTAATGGTTTGCAAGGTCTCCGATAATTAAACCATAAGTCCTTCCTAACATTTTCTCTTTTGATCCCAATGAAATCATTTGTTATTTAATTCAATCTTTAAACCAGCCATGCAGATTAAAGAGAGAGCTGATAGACCCAACAAGAATGACGTAGAATCCATTTTGTCAAGATATATATTGTTACGAGTTGTTGTAAAACGAGAGATCAAATAGAGAAACAAGTGTATTATTACTCAATCGATCAATGAATACAGCAATGAGAAAGTTTCACAGGAGATTTCTCAGGTCCTACTCAGGTTGATCGATCTAAACACTCAATACGTTCTCTTTCTTCTAACAAACTTAAATAGAAAAGGAAACAAAAGGAAACAGCTCAACACCCTCCCCTCATTCCGTTAGCCGTCACGTGAGCTGTCCTCTTAGTGGTTATTCATAAGATTCGCTTTCTAGAAGAGTGTCACCTCATCTCTCTAGAGCTTATCCTCCCATCATGCTGGAGCCAAGTGGGCATTTCCCTTGTTCCTCCTCTGATACTGATATAGGATTGGGGGCCTTCTCGACTCATATGTATCAATACCACCGCCATTGAAACTGACCTTGTCCTCAAGGTCAAGATGGGGAAACTGAGCTTTGATCTTCTCTGCGGATTCTCAAGTGCAGTCAGCCAATGGTAACCCCTTCCACTTGACTAAAACCTCTCTCTGTCCAGTACCTCCGTTAATGCGAGCATCAATAACTTCGTCTGGTTGTGTCTCCATTACCCCTTCCACTGTGAGTTGGGGAGGAATCGAAACTGGGACTAAGCTCTCCCCGATCGCACGTTTGAGTTGTGAGACATGGAAGGTGGGGTGAATGCGAGCCTCAGGCGGTAGAGTGAGACGATACGCCACTTTTCCCACGCGAGCTGCAACTGCATACGGTCCATAGAAGCGAGCTGCAAGCTTCTCGTTAACACGACGGGCCAAGGTTTGCTGACGGTATGGACAGAGTTTCAGAAACACCATGTCTCCTACTGCAAACTTCACGTCTCGGCGGTGACCGTCCACTCTGTCTTTCATTGTTTGCTGCGCCTTGTGCAAATATTGTCTGATCAACTCCAAGTGATTGTCCCTCTCCTGTATCCTTTTCTCCAAGTCAGCATTAGAAGTAGAGCCCGACTCAAATCCCATCAAAGTCGGTGGCTCTCTCCCGTAAACGGCTTTAAACGGGGACATCATGATCGCAGAGTGAAAGGAAGTGTTATAGTTGTATTCTGCCCAAGCTAAATACTGAGCCCACGTCCTCGGTTTCTCCCCCGCATAACATCTCAGATATGTATCCAATCCTCTGTTAGTGACATCCGTCTGCCCATCGGACTGCGGATGGTAAGCCGTACTGAAACACAGCTTGGTCCCCGCCAAACGAAATAACTCTTTCCAGAACAGCCCCTTGAAGACCTTGTCATGATTGGATACGATCGTTTTAGGAGACCCATGCAACTTGACTATCTCCTGAATGAACAACACCGCAACTTCTGTAGCTGTGAAGGGACGTTTCAGACCTAAGAAGTGAGCATACTTCGAGAATCTGTCCACCACAACCAAGACTGAGTTGTACCCTTCTGACTTAGGTAACCCTTCAACAAAGTCCATAGACACGTCCTCCCACACGTTGAGTGGAATTGCTAGCGGCTGGAGGAGCCCTCCTGGCGCTAGAGTTGAGTATTTATAGCGTTGATAGACTTGACATGCCGCCACATACCGTCGAATGTCTGTCATCATACCTTTCCAGTAAAACACCTCCCTTATGCATTTCTGTGTCTTCAAAATGCCTCCATGACCCCCTTGTTTACTGTCATGGAACTCTTGTAAGATTACTCCAATCAGTCTTGACTCCTTCGGAACAATCAGCTTTCCTTGTCGAAGCAGACGCCCTTGTACCACAGAGTAGTCTGAGTGCTGAGTGGAACCTCCCTATAGCTCAGCGACCAACTGCTTCAGTTCCGGGTCGTCGTCCACCTCCTTACTGATCTCCTCCAATTGCAATGCGACCGAAACTGATAGTGCATACAACTCAGAGACAAAATCTTTTCGAGAAAGAGCGCCGGCGGCTTTGTTCTCGAGACCTGGCTTGTATTGAATCTTGAAGTCAAAGCCCAGTAGTTTTGTTAACCACTTCTGATAATCCACATTGATCTCCCTCTGCTTGAGCTAGAACTTCAGGCTCTTCTGATCCGTGCGGACCAAAAATTTCCTCCCTATAAGGTAGTGACGCCACTTTTGGATCGCAAATACTATTGCCATCAACTCCCGCTCGTAAACTGACTTCATCCTCTGCCTTTCTGTTAATGCTTGGCTGAAATAAGCCAAGGGCCTCTGGTTCTGCATGAGAACTGCTCCTAATCCAACCCCAGACGCATCAGAATCGATCACAAAAACCTCTCCAAAGTTTGGTAAGGCCAAGACTGGTACTGTTGTCATCGCTTTCTTCAATTGTTGAAATGCCAGACCCGCCTTCCCCCCCCCCCCCC
>NW_013617866.1:10855-12688 GCF_000695525.1 Brassica oleracea var. oleracea
AACTGTTTCTTCTTCAACAGAGATGTCATTGGCCTAGCAATGTCACCGTACCCTTGCACGAATTTTCGGTAATAACCCGTCAAACCAAGAAACCCTCTTAACTCCTTAACGTTTCTTGGCTCTTTCGACTCCTTCATTGCCTGCATTTTTCCCTCGTCAGCAGCCACTCTTTTTGCGGTGACGACGTGCCCCAAATACTCAATGGATTCTGTCCCAAACTGACACTTCTTCTTATTAGCATATAGCTTATGCTGCTGCAAAATATCCAACACAATGCGAACATGTTCCATGTGCTCCTGAGGGGTCTTGCTGTAGACAAGGATGTCGTCAAAAAATACTAAGACAAACTTGCGCAGATACCCTCGAAAAATATCAATCATCAGCGACTGAAAGGTAGCCGGTGCGTTAGACATTCTGAACGGCAGGACGAGGAACTCGTAGTGGCCGTCATGGGTACGGATCGCTGTCTTTGGTACATTGCACGCCTTGACCAGTATCTGATGATATCCCGACTTCAGGTCTAGTTTGGAGAAGATCACTGCTCCCTGCAACTCGTCTAGCAGTTGATCGATCATCGGAATGGGATAGCAATCAGCAATGGTCACCTTGTTCAATGCCCTGTAGTCAATACAGAACCTCCAACTGCCATCTTTTTTCTTCACCAGGAGCACCGGGCTCGAAAAGGGGCTGCTACTCTCCCTAATGATCACTGCTGCCAAAATATTAGCCACTTGCTTTTCAATATCCTCCTTCTGTGCTTGGGGATAGCGGAATGGTCTCACACTGACAGGCTGAGCATCCGTTCGAAGTACTATAGCGTGTTCCTTACCACGGGACGGTGGTAACTCCTTCGGTTCCTCAAACACCTGACTGTAAGCTTCAAGAACGGGAGTCAACCTCGTGGCTAAGGATCCTTGTAGTGGCCTCTCCTCCAGCTGCATCCCATAATACTCGATCAGCATTGCTTCTCCCTCAACCTCCATTGTCTTTCTCAAAGTTTTAGCTGAAATTTGAGAACAGCAAAGCCTCGGATCTCCTTGAAGCAGATACTTCTTTCCTTCCACCTTAAACCTCAAAATCTGCCACTTCCAATTCACCTTCATATTGCCCAAAGTTTCTAGCCACTGGATGCCAAGAATCACATCTACGCTCCCGAGCTCCAAGGGAAGGAACGTAGACGTGATCTTGCACCCTTGTAGCGTCAACTCCAAGGGCTTACACCTCCCGGTACCACGAATCGTTACTCCCCCGGCGGTAAGCACACTGTACCCCTTCATATCATCAGTCTCCAGCTCCATTTTTCTCACAAACTCCGTCGAGACGAAGTTGTGAGTAGCCCCACTGTCGATCAAGACCACCACTTCTGCGCCCCGAATCGTTCCCATCAGTTTGATGGTTCGAGACGACGAGATCCCCATCATCGAGCTTATGGAAATCTCTGCTACCTCAACTTCCTCCGCCGCTAACGCCTCTTCGACCTCCACCGAGCAATCTGGTACATCAATCTCCGTGCCATCCTCCATGACCATAATCACCATTAACTCCGGCTTTGGACAATGGTGGTTGTACCGATACTTCTCGTCGCAACGAAAGCATAGCCCCTCCGCCTTTTGTTGTGCGATCTCTGCCAGTGTTAAGTGACGGAACGGTGGTTTCACGCGGTTGTGAGGTTTTTGCTCTCCGTTGTTCTGCAACGTTGTTGTGCCCGTAGTCGACTTGGGATTGTTTAGGTACGACCCATTACTCCCCTGTGTATTGGGTCGTGTTGCTGGGGCCTGGAATCTTCCATTACTGGCCCGACCCACCTTTCCTTCACCCCCTTCCGTCGTTTCT
>NW_013617866.1:12940-14873 GCF_000695525.1 Brassica oleracea var. oleracea
GGTCGGAGCCCGTTGAAAAACGCCATCTCCAATATGGGATCTGGGATATCTTGCGATTGCGATGCCAACGCAATGAACTCCCGAATAAAGGCCCTCACGGTCCCCGTCTGTTTGAGACTCAACAACCGCTCTTCGTCACTGGAATCACGAGACACTGAAAACTGTTTGAGCACCCGTGATTTCATCTCCTCCCAGCTGAGGAACGGGTTTTGGTGTCTCTCCCACCGATACCATGACAATGCCTCCCCCGCGAAGCACACCCTCACCGCCTTTAGTTTGTCCTCCTCTGTGAAATCTCCGATCTCAAAGTACTGATCGGTTCGGATCACCCAACTGTCAGCGTCTTCTCCATCGAACATAGGGATCTTCAACCTTCGTGTTAACGGGTTGTTCCACTCCTCCAGTCCCCTCCAGGATTGTTGCGGTGTCACGAAAGAACCCTCCTCCGGCCCGGTCTCCTCCGTGAACCTTGCCTCGTACGCACTCCTAGGTTCTCCCGTAACCGCCTTTCCCGACCCTTCTCCCACATACGCCGGAGCCTTCGATGCTGAAACAGGGTTTGAGATCAGTCCAGAAGAGAGCGGCCCTTCATCTCGCCGATCTCGCTCCTGGGACTGACCCTTCGACCTCTGCTCGAGCCTCTCGACTCCCCCGGCCATCTCCGTCACCTTCAACGCCATCTCCCCCATCAGTCGCTCAAACATCGAGATCTTCCCTACCTCCTTCTCGATTGCAATGAATCTCTCTTCGTTCGTTGAACTCGGTATTCTTCTCTCCGTCGTTCTTCTTCGGTGCCATCTTTGATCTCAGGTCACTAACTGTGCTCTGATACCAAGTTTGTTACGAGTTGTTGTAAAACGAGAGATCAAATAGAGAAACAAGTGTATTATTACTCAATCGATCAATGAATACAGCAATGAGAAAGTTTCACAGGAGATTTCTCAGCTCCTACTCAGTTTGATCGATCTAAACACTCGATACATTCTATTTCTTCTAACAAACTTAAATAGAAAAGGAAACAAAAGAAAACAGCTCAGCACCCTCCCCTCATTCCGTTAGCCGTCACGTGAGCTGTCCTCTTAGTGGTTATTCATAAGATTCGCTTTCTAGAAGAGTGTCACCTCATCTCTCTAGAGCTTATCCTCCCATCATGCTGGAGCCAAGTGGGCATTTCCCTTGTTCCTCCTCTGATACTGATATAGGATTGGGGGCCTTCTCGACTCATATGTATCATATATCATGGACCTAATCATGAAACTAACTCCAACTAGTCCATGATTCTTCATTCACGGTGAAAATAGAGAATTAAAAATGCAGTATCGACTACCATGTCTACATCTCTGGTTGAGTTTACAATTATGGAGCCTTCTGAAAACCTATGGAGACTTCTTCTTGTTCACAATAGCAACTAAAACAGATGCAGATTCAGATGATTTTCTTTTGTTTCGATACGACCACAACTTCATCTTTCACATAGACATAATCAGTTCTTTTGTCAATTCCATAAATGGCAGATCTCTTATGCTTTTGCTTTTCTCACGTCAAAATTCGCTGACAGCTCCAAGAGTCTTTGTCATTACATAAAGCGATCCATACTTCAACTTGAAGACAAGAATTTAGCTGCATCTAATAAACTGTTAACTTTCCCTTTTTTTATGGCACGAGTGATGAACCTCTTCTTTCTTCATATCAACCATAATCCAAGCATACACATAGTAGACCTCCTTTCACCTTCCACTTAGATTTTTGTTATATGCGTTCATGAACTTCTCTTCTTCTCACGTACTTCAAATAATTTCTCTTAGCCACAAATCCAAGATCATATCCGAAATAAGATAAATCTCTACGAGCATCTGATACCAATTGAAAGTGCAATTTGGGGCTATATCTATGTGTTCGAGTGCATATAGAATATGTATGAGCATAAAGTAAA
>NW_013617867.1:0-608 GCF_000695525.1 Brassica oleracea var. oleracea
TCGGTATATTCCGAGGATTTCATTTTCCGTCGGAATTTCCGTTAGAATACCGCTGTTTTCTTGTAGTGACATTGGGTTAAACACATAACACAGACAGAGTGTAAACAATCAGCAATACTATTGTGACTCCTTTTGTACATCTTAGGTTGACTAATTGTTACGCAAGCGCGGGCTTTGAAATTTTTGAGTTTTTTTTTTGTTTCCGGAACTGGATGACGGTGAGGGACTTAACAATTGTTGTTTGGGGCTGTTGTGTTGTAAAGAGTCGATTGTGAAGGTGTAACACCCGTCTCATCAACACTCGAGACCGGCGTGCTACTAATCAACAACTTATATCTTAAATCCGTAAAAAGGTCTGAAAGTCGACTTTCATATAAATAACGAAATAAATCCATAAATCCCGTAGTCGAAATAACTGAAATAATCGCCGAAATAATAGATATGAATCTGAGAAATAAAATAAAGAAAAACGCCTAAAAGCACCAGCTGTCCGATCAATCTCCTACTCGTCAGTCTCACCTGCAAGGGGGCACACGAGGGGTGAGTAACAGGGGAGTTACCCAGTGAGGTATGGGATACTAAACCCGAAGTCCATGGACCCGGACAGA
>NW_013617867.1:1473-12224 GCF_000695525.1 Brassica oleracea var. oleracea
ACAATCATTGTTGAATCCTCTAACACCCTAGTTTCGGTTTAAGCAAAGAACCTAAAAACTAAACAAGCAATAACAGACTCGATTTCACACAGACGGAAACACATTAGAAATAAATTATACTTATTCGAGGTCCTAAGCCGTGTAAGAGAAATTCGAGAAAAGACCCTCACCTTAGCCACGTGGAAAAGTAGTAGCTATGAACTCCAACTGCTCAAACAGACTCCAAATCTGAAATCGAGGCGAAAAATCGAGTCAGAACGCCCTTCGAACGGTTAAAAACGGATAACCGGCGATTTGGTCAAACAGTCAACCCGCTGGTCAAAGGTCAACCCGGTCAACTCTGACCTAAGCCGATCGACCCTTGACCAATTGAAATCAAATCGAACCAATCGGTTTACCCAAACCAAAATCAATTTCAATTAGACCAAATCGGTTTTCCGTAACCGAAATTAAATCAATTTTTAACCGCCGGTTTAACTTAACCAATTCAATTAATTTAAACCAGAAATCGATTTAATAAATAACTGGTTAACCTAAACCAAACCGAA
Organism: Brassica oleracea var. oleracea; assembly: GCF_000695525.1. Classification (NCBI taxonomy): domain Eukaryota; kingdom Viridiplantae; phylum Streptophyta; class Magnoliopsida; order Brassicales; family Brassicaceae; genus Brassica; species Brassica oleracea. Next base: position 2,022 of record NW_013617867.1, read on the forward strand.
ATCAATTTACCCAACAGGTTGACCTGATCCGAGTTAACTCGCCGAGTCGACTCGGTCGAGTTGCCAAGTCGCCGGCCAAGTCGCCGGCCGAGTCACCGGCCGAGTCACCGGCCGAGTCACCGGCGGCGAAAAAAAAGACGGCGGCTTACCGGAATCAACGGTGGCGGCGGACAACGGCGGGTGCTGGTGGCGCGTGAGATCCACGCGCGGGACGTGCGGAGAACGGCGGCGGCGCGTGTGCCACACGCGCGGAACGACGCGGGAGAAAAGCCGCGCTTGACGGCGCGTCCGGGCGACTTTCCGGCTGATCTTCTTGGTCCCGACTCGTCTCGACGTCACGATCACGATGGTGGTCTTAGAATTACGAAATTCCAAATGGTTAGTGAGTTATGATCGATTGAATGAACGGCCGTTTTTAAAACCAAATCGGGAAGATGATTTCCGGTTACCTTTGTCTGGGATCGGCGGTGAACTGGTCAATCTCGGCTCTGGACGTGGTGGTGGCGGCGGTACGATCTCAGGTTTGAGTGACGGCTCAGTCTCTGTAGAGTTACAACGCTTAGGGTTTCTGAAGAATAAATAATGGGGGATAATGGTTTATATATGGGACTCACCAAGGGCTTCCTGCAACACTGACGGGCTCTGCCGGGCCGAAGTCACTGGGATGAGAATTGGGTCGTTACAGATTGATTCAGTAGGCGGCGTTGCTATACAATACATGTCTCCAGAAATGAGTTATTTAAGGTAGTGTAAGTGGGTGATCACATCTTGAAAAATGATATCAAAGGTTCTTTTACCAATTAAATAGGTTATTGGTTATGGGCCGTAAGCATAGGAAGCCTAACTAATAATAAGTTTTGAAAATGAAATAGTTTTAAGAGTTTGGTCTGCGATCCGTAACGTAACTAAAGAGCTAGCATACATTATTTCTTCTTGTTTCTAGTTGGCGGTATTAACTGTTTCTCCCTGCAATTGCCAATTTCTGTAACTAGAAGAATATGTGTAGGCGGCTTTTATTAGTTTGATGATACTGCCCGACTCTTTTACAAAAAGTGCCAACTTAAATTAAATTAAAACTTAGTTTAGCCAACCTCTGACTGAGTGTTGAGGACCACATTTTCAGTGCTTGCAGAGACAGTGAAGGTTCGGAAGTTGGGTGTGTAATTGTGAGGCGTGACGCGTGACGCGAATTTGGAACACACATTGCTTCCACAGCTAGTTCTTCTAGGCATCTTGGTAGCTCTGGACCCGCCACCACCATTAGTCTGTCATAGGTTTAAGCTTCGTGTTCTAATGAGAGCAACCTTGGCCATTTAAAAACTGCAAGATGAATGGAGTGCTGGGGTGAGTGCTTCTTTCTTGGTATGTTCGGTCATTTATGTCTAGAAGTAGAGCACCACAAATGTAGCACTGTTGTGGCTATCGTCAACAGCCAACTCGAAATAGAACCTGGAAAAAAGTGCGTCACAGTGAAAATGTTTATTGAAACTTTTGTATTGTTTAAGTCCTGAGTGAGTATGAGTATTTCGTACCTGATGACCCCGGTGACGTTTGGTGAAACTTTTGTGCCTGATGCACCAGAGCGACTTCCCAGATTTTTCCAATTCCCTGCAGCTGTGCAAGCAACGTAAGACCAGCCATTTTTTCCAACACAAAGTAGAAGTGTTTAGAGTTTAGCATGCAAGCCTCTGTAAGAAAGTGAGGAAAATGATAGTTTAGCTGATTTTCTCTAAGACTTATAATGAACCTGCTGGGAAACAATTCAATGGCGGGAATGGTGGTGCCAAAATAAAATTTGGTGGCCGGTGTGGAGTTAGGATACATGTTACCTACAGAAGGCCGAGTGTGGGTTAGATGTTGTTATAAAATAAGATGCATGTATGCAAGTTCTGTACTTGCAGGGAATTGATTAGCATCTAAGCAGCCCCGGGACCGGGACGGGGACGGGAAACTGGGACGGGAGCGGGGACGGGAAACGTCAAACTTAAAATTTGTAGATACGGGTACGACATAGAAACGGCGACCATATTATAAGAAAATATAAAAATATCCACAAGTCAAAATGTTAAAATCTGAAACATAAGTTTTAACAGCAGCAAATACACTTAATCAAAATATTAGACAACAACAGAAACAACAGCAAACACACTTGATCAAAATACTAAACAGCAACAGAATAAGCTAAAAAAATATATGATACATATAAACTGATAGTCACATCTTTGTATAAAACACACGGAAACATTGTATATGAATTATTTTCGTAAGATAAGATTACAAGAAGAAGGTAAAGAAAATGCTTACGTGTTTTGCTTGTGATATAAACAACAAAGAGACAAGAAGGGAAGGAAAGTTCTGTTGCTGATATATCACAGAGAGAAATATGGTCGAGTCTTGAGTTTCAAAGAGAAAGCAGATGGAAGTGCAAGAGACTAAAGAATCGAAGAGACAGAGACAATATTATTTTTTAATTACAACTTTTGATCTTTTCAAATTAATAGAATAAACACATTAAAGGTTAAAAACATATATGGTTTAATTTTTTACACTTCTTATAACACAAAGATTCAAATGGATACCTCTATTTTCTGCAGAAACGTTTACGGAACGTCTCCTTCTCTGACCAAGCCCGTACCCGATGAGTCTTGACGTCCCGGGTTCACCTCACACATATTGGGGACGTTTCCTAGGCGTACCCGAGACGTCCCCGTCCCCCCGACGAACCCGATACGTGAGACGGCACCAACTTGGAGTACCCGTGCAACCTAGATTAGCATCCACAATGAAAAATACACCACGACTGAACTGTAGTAGGATTATATAAGTTATTTGAAATAGGAATAAAGGGATATAAGCATGAAAACTTGGAAAGGGTGAGTATCGGCCTTACACGTCTCAGTGAAAATGACAATCAGTTTACAAGAGCTTAGAGATGACCGGAGCACACCCACAAACTTCGAATCCATCAACTTTGACAATCGTAAAGTTTGACAGTACTGATTGGCATGAGCAGCGGGGACGAAGCCGTGGATGACGGAATTCTGCGCAGACAAAGTAGTAAACTTTTAAAACCAATTGTTTAGCCATGTTACAAATATTTGATGTTAAGTTAAAGATGATGTTACCTTTTCATCAAGTAGGACAAGGCATGAATTCAATAAATCCCAGAAGCGGAAGAGGTGGCCAACAAATCACCTTAGAATAACAGCCAAGGCAAAGATCATCGTATGTGGAGTTCATAACAGCAGATTGGATGGAAACAGAAACGGAGAAAGGCATTTTCGACAGTTGAGTAAAAGATGAGGCGACTGAGATGTTCGATTCCAGATTCTGGCATTGACTCTTTATACTGAAATCAATGTTAGAGGTTTTGAAACGCTTAAGGTATTGATGGAATGAGTAAAGAGGGTGAGATCAAGAGATAGGGGAGATGAAAAGTTTCATAAGAGTACTGTGGTTTGAATACGCAGGTGAACCTAATCTTTTGAATACGCAAGTGAACCTAATCGCATCTTAACTATAACATACTGGTGAGGCTAAGTTTCAGACGAAGCGCATACGATTAGTGGGTTTATTTGGGTCTATCTGTGGGAAGTTATAAAAGTTATAAATGGGCTTCAGCAGGTATCTAGGCTTATGTTTAAATTTGGATCACTTATGGGCTGAGGAGTTCACGTAAAAGCCACACACAAAAAAAAACACAGCACTCGAAACGTGATGGAAAGCTTGTTTATGCGGGTCCCACGTAAATAAGCAAAACTGATGACGTTGATAGAGTTAGGAGTGAGTAAAAACTCATTAATTCTAATATAGATTTCAATTCTTTTCGTTAATTTAAGTGAGATACTCTTACTAATGGTACCCTAGGAACATGATTACCGCTAAGAAACTGCGATAGTTTCTATAAAAATATATGAATATTATAACTATATATTTACCTTTAAAAAAAATATAACCAATAATCAAGTGACATATGCACTTGAGATTTTAAAGGGTATCTCAAATTTCCTAAATGAGAATTTATCTTTTTCCTCTTTCATCAGTTTTTACTAATTTTAATTTTTGTTTATATTGAGATAGTTTTAATTTTAAGAACTTACGGATGATTTATTCTTGGATTCATTCCCTACGGTGAACTTTTAGATTCACCAATCAATAGAATTGTGTTATTTTATATTCGACATCTTTTAAAAAATGAAATAAAATATTGTCAAATTATATTATCTTTTTTAAATTAAAAGATAAAAATAATAATAATAATAATAGTTACAAAAAAAATATTTTTGATGTCGTCAGCAAAACATTAAACTCTAAATCTTAATCCCTAAACCCTAAACCATTGGGTAAACCCTAAACTCTATGATAAATCTTAAACTCTAAATCAAAATCACTAAACACTAAAACACTCAAGGGTTTAGGGTTTATGATTTAGGGTTTAGGGTTTAGAGTTTTAGTGTTTAGTGTTTTTATCTAGAGTTTATGATTTTTCCAAGGGTTTAGGGTTTATCCAAGGGTTTATAGTTTACCCAAGGGTTTAGGGATTAAGATTTAGGGTTTAGTGTTTTGCTGACGACGTTAAAAATATTTTTTTTTAATTTTTTTTTTGTAACTACTATTTTTTTTACTTTTTTATATTAAAAACATAATATAACTTGATAATATTTTGTTTTCTTGTTTAAAAGATATCGAATTTAAAATAATGAAATTCTATTGGTTGGTGCCAGGAATATCTCCTTACGGATAACGTTGCTTTTACTGATGAATGCTCTAACATTAGTTGTAATACCTTGTTCGCCATTATTATTAATGTTTTGACTGAAATTTAAGGCACATAGAAATGTTTGTGTTGAAACTTGAAACCAATAAATTTATGTTCAAGTAAGTTGATATCTAATCATATACTGTATTGTATATAACAATAAAATTTGGGTTAATACAAGACACTGAAATAAGGTACAAAGAAATATTTGTGTTGAAACCAGTAAATTTATGTTCAAGTAAGTTGATATCTAATCATATAGGCTTCGAATGTTTACAACCGCCCCGTCCCGCACCGTAGTTAACAGTAACAAAAATTTCTACATATACCATATATCTATACGTTTTTATAACTGTTTAAATCGTATTGCAGTTGAACCGTTTGTCCCGCACCGCTCAAACCGCGGTCACCATTCGGATAGTGTATTATAAATAACAACAAAATTTGGATTAATACAAGACAAGACATTACTAAACAAATGTTGATGACAAGCTAAAGGTGAAGCGAAGATAAATTTATGGTTTTAATAAAAAAAAGAAGTTATTTACTAATGTATTGGCCTGGAAACAATATAAAAGACAATCCCATGGAATGTGACACCACACCTTAACTTAGCCACAAAGGAAGAAAAAAGTATTGCTTTTGTTTTTATGTTATATATCATTTTATTTAAATGAATTGCTACAACTGAAAGCTCATTCACCTAAATAAAATTATATAAAGAAACTTTTAAACACTTAAAATATACAGTAAAACAGATCAAAAGAGAATCTATGTATCGAACTAATACCAATGTTCTACGAAACGCTTATACTCCCGCCTAGACGGCAAATTAGCTTTTACTTAAATATTTTTTCTTATAATCCAATTTATATGCTTCAAAACGGTTTAAATTAGTTAAAACCCAACTGAAATTGGTTTAAAGTGATGTAAATTAGTCAAAATATGTTAAATTAAGCAATTATGTTAGTACAAATCTATAAGTTTAACTAGTTTCTTATGTTTTGTATATATAATTTATATAATTCATCAAAAAAAAATTTAATTAATTAAAAAACTAAAATATCTTAGAGAAATGTAATATGTATATAAATAAATCAACAATTCGTTAACGTCTAAGCCCCGACTAAACCTCGAATAATCCACATATTCGTTAATTTCCTATAAAGCGTCTAGTTACCGCCTAGCGATTATTTGAACATTGATTTAAACTATAAGAATAACTAAAGGAATCCCAAAAACCAAATCCATACTTAACAGTGACTATCATAGCTTCTAACTGGATTACTATTTGTACTTAAGTTTTTGTTTGTTTGCTCTCTTTCTAGACGATCCGGTTATGTCAGTTTCAGTTTACACACATAGCATATATCCTCTTTTGTTTTTTGTCAACAGCATATATCCTCTAATACTAAACCTTAAGGGATTTCTCATCATCTGGTTTCAAATAAATTTTTTTTTTGTATAAAACCTAATGTTCTTTTTGGTACAAGGGAGGTACATGAAAAGAAGTTGTCGACAAATGTTCAGTTTATTTTATCCTATTTTACACTGTAGATGAGGAAAGAGAAAAAGAAATGTCAAAGCAAAAGGCATGATATAATTGCTATGTGGGTTCTACTTGGTAACAATCGGAAAAAGAAGAAGAGAAATTGCCATGATAAATTGAGCTGCTTCCTGATATCATCTCCGATCCATCTGTATAATAGAGGAAAAAAATAGAGACGGTGATTTTGCTCCAATATGTTTCTCTATAATAGAGGAATGCTATATCTACCTCTATAAATAGAGAAATGCTATTTTTTCTCCTAAATATAGAGAAAAAAATAGCATTCATCTATTTATAGAGACAAATATAGCATTCTTCTATTATAGAGAAACACATTGGAGCAAAAACATCATCTCTATTTTTGTTTCTATTTTAGAGATCTCTATTATAAAAATAGGTTGGAGATGGTCTAAATACATACTCATGGCTTGATAATCCAAATAAGTCTTTTATATTATATTTTTTTTTTAAGTTTCAAAAAAAAGAAAAAAAAAAGGGACAATCGCGGGTTTCCATGCGGCGATGGAATCCGCGCACAGTGACAAGCCCGGCAGCGAAAAAGTCTTTACCTACGGACTGCAAGACACAATTATGACACAAATTCCTAATTTTTTTGGTCCCCACATATTTTAAAAATAATCTGTTGCGAGGGATTTTTTTTTAAGGATCATCGTTGCAGCTGCAGTAAGACCACTTGTAAGTTTATTTAATTAATTAGATACTCTCACGTCGATGATGTAACACAAAACATCTTCTAACTCATCCATATAATACTTGTCCGAGGAGGGTATTACTTGAGATATGTACGACTAATTCAAAAACTCTACCCTTCCATTTGACTTTCATGAGTCACCACCATGCTGCTACATATGAAACCTTTTTTTTATGAAATCAAATAACCAGTCAAGTCGCGGAGTTGCAAATTAATCAACTTGAAATATTCAATCTTTCAATGCTAAGTGAAAAAGTATAACCTGCCTTTTCCTATAATTTATTAGTTTCAACATATGCAAACAAAAACAAAAAAACATATGCAAAAACATGTATATAAATACATAATTTTGTATGAATAAATAAAGCAAGAGGTACGCATTATGTGGTTTAGGTAAAAAAGAAAAAAAAAGCGAAAGGAGATGATGCACTACAATAAAACACGCCGAATTCCGACGGAGGTTACGATGGACTTCAATGTCGTCGGACGTTTGTGACGGATTTCCGACCAATTTCCGACGAAAACAAAAAATTTGAAGTCTTCGGAATTCCGTCGGCCGTTTCCGACGAATATCCGAGGAAACATGGCTCGTCGGAATTTTCCGACGACTTTTCGACGACATTCCGATAAAACATATAACCGTTGTAGTCGTCAGAAATTCATCGGAATATACCGACGAACTTCCAACGACATTCCGATTAACAGATATAACCGTTACCGTCATCGGTATTCCGTCGGAATTTTCCGACGAATTTTCGACGAACCATGTGACCATTGCCGACAAATATATATGACCGTTTTATAGCCGTTTGAGATTGGAAAATACCAACGGTATTCCGACGGACTGCTTTACATCCGTCGGAATTCCGTCGGAAAGTCGTCGGATGGCCGTAAGCAATTTCCTATAAATGCAACCCCTCCTCATTCAACTCATTCACACTTCATTCTCTCTTCATTCTCTTTAGTCATAACAATTCCGTGAAAATCATGTCTTCAGAAGTTTATTATCGTTCGTGGATGGATAAACCTCATTTGGATCCGAACACCAATTTGCTTACGGAAGAATACGTTGAAGGGATTGGAGAATTCATGAGGCTTGTTCAACAGCAACAAGATGCAAAAAGTGGTATGTTAAGATGTCTCTGCTCTACTTGCAATAATAATAAGGTTATAAAAGAATTTGATGTTTGGACTCATTTGTATATGAAAGGGTTTTCACGTAATTATAAAGTTTGGTACCTTCATAGGGAAACTGGTTATGAATATGGTAGTACTATCGAACCTCAGCATGTTAGTGAACTTCTGCCTGATATTAGGTTAGAAGAATCAAGAACGGATATAGATTATGGTGTAGGTACTGAGCAGATGGTACATGATCATTATAGAGGGGAAGAACCAAACCCCGAATCTAGGAGATTTTTTGACATGTTGGATGCAGGAAAACAACATTTGTATCAAAATTGTAGAGATGGTCATTCAGTCATATCATCTGCAACTAGATTAATGGGTATTAAGACAGACTATAATTTGGCTGAAGAATGTATGGATGCAATTACTGATTTAGTCAAAGGTATTCTACCTGAGGATAACCTTGCACCGGGTTCATACTACGAGGTTCAGAAACTTGTTGCAGGTCTTCAACTACCGTATGAAGTGATAGATGTATGTATTGACAACTGCATGATCTACTAGAGAGCGGATGAGACACGGAATGTATGCAAATTTTGTGGGAAACCTCGTTATCAGGAGACGAGGGGAAGAGTTCCGATCCCATTCAAAAGAATGTGGTATTTGCCTTTGACGGAAAGATTGAAGAGGTTGTATCAGTGTGAGCGCACAACAAAAGCAATGAGATGGCATGCAGAGGATTCCACAAATGGTGAGATTAGACATCCTTCAGATGCGAAGGCGTGGAAACATTTCCAGTCAACATATCCAGAATTTGCGGAAGAGAGAAGAAATGTTTATCTTGGATTATCTACTGATGGTTTCAGCCCATTTGGAAAGCATGGAAGGCAGTATTCTCTATGGCCAGTTATTGTGACACCGTACAACTTACGGCCGAGCTTGTGCATGCGACGAGAGTTTTTGTTTCTCTCAATTCTAGTCCCCGGGCCAGATCATCCTAAAAGATCACTAGATGTGTTTCTTCAACCACTAATATATGAGTTGCAACAACTATGGGCGCATGGTTTTGAGACATACGATGTTTCGCGCAAAGAAAACTTTCAGATGCGGGCAGTACTTATGTGGACAATAAGTGACTTTCCAGCATATGGTATGTTATCTGGATGGACAACACATGGGAAGCTATCATGTCCATATTGTCAAGATGACACAGATGCTTTCCAACTAAAGAACGGAAGGAAAACGTGTTGGTTTGACTGTCACAGACGATTTCTACCACCTGATCATCCATACCGCAGGAGTAAGACTTCGTTTACGAAGAACAAGCAGGTGTTTGATGGTCCACCTGAGGAAGTTAGTGGGAAAGATTTGTTGAAGCAGTTTAGGTATTTTGATGCAGAAAGGACGCCAGATGTAGGTGGACATGAAAACATTCGAGTCAATGCGGTTGGAGAGCTACATAACTGGCACAAAAAGAGTATTTTCTGGGATCTACCATATTGGGAGAGTCATCTATTGCGGCATAATTTAGATGTCATGCATATTGAGAAGAACTTCTTCGATAATCTGATGAACACAGTCCTTAACATCCAAGGTAAAACGAAGGATAATTTGAAGTCAAGGTTGGATTTAGTCGATATTTGTGATCGTTCTGAACTTCACGTTGATGAGAACGGTACGGCCCCTTTTCCCATTTATCGACTGGATGGTGCTAGAAATGAAGAGTTCTTTGATTGGATTACAGATAAAGTGAAATTTCCTGACGGATATGCATCAAATATGGGGAACTGCGTTGATAGAAGCGAAGAAAAGTTTACTGGCTTGAAGAGTCATGATTGTCATGTAATTATCCAACGCCTCCTTCCGTTTGCTTTTGATCCCTTCATTCTTGGTTCGCAAGCTGATCAGGTATGTCAATTTTTTACAATTTAATTTATTTTTACATTTAACAATTATGGTTATATAAACTTAATACTTATGAAAATTATGTCTTTTATCTATGTACGGATAAGTGTTTTCTTCCGCGACTTATGCAGCAGAGTAGTGACTGAAGAG
>NW_013617867.1:13056-14165 GCF_000695525.1 Brassica oleracea var. oleracea
TAAAGACCTCATCACTTGGGAAACAGAAGCAAAAATGAAAGCTATGTATCCGGACTGGTACAGACAATTTCTTCCTGAAGGAACACTTAACATGGATTCGAGGACGAATCCCAAGTTAGTGGGGGAGACTTGTCATGTCCCCAATCCTAGATAGGATCGGCTGGACGGGCCATGGTGCGGGGAGACGCACCAGTCAGGTCATTGGACCTTGAGACAAGCGTATCATGGCCCTAAATGAAGGTTAAGGGCATCAGTCAGCTGAGACTTAACCAGGATAGGATGGAAACAAGGTTAAAGGAGTTGAGTGAGTGTTTAGGCAGCTGGACGAGTGTTGGTTTGAGTTCAATCAGCTCGGTTCAGCTGGTATTCAGTTCACTAAGATCTATTCAGCTCACGGGAGCTGGTAGACTAGCCCACTCAGCTGGGAAGAGCTGGAGATCAGCTCAATCCGGTGAACGGTGCATTTTGGTTCGGATCAGTGTGGACGAGTCTGGGACGGTTACTGGGCGAGCCGATGGTCCGGGTACGGGACGGTTCGACCAAATTGGTCTTAGGCTTGGGACAGGGAGTGGACAAGTTCCCAGAGTGTGAGCTGAGGCTCAGTGACCGAATTGTCAAAGGAAGAAAAGGGGAGACCCGCCAAGGGGCGGTTATGGGACGGTTATGGGGTGGTTTTGGGAAGAAGGGGATCTGATTCTCGGTAACTGCCACCCCAGGCGGTTGGGGACAGTTTAACTCGGCCTCTCTCTCTCTTTTCTGCCATTCTGGTCGATTTTATTCATCTGAACACAGAGAGAAACACAGAGAAAACTCAGGAGAGAAAGAGAGACACAAACCTTGGATTGGCCGATTTGATCCAAGAGATTGTTCTTGAGTGTTCCTGGTGTGTTTGGCGTGTGATCAAGAGGATGGATTTGAGACAGAAAGACAAGGAGAAGGCAAAGGAGAAAGAGAAGGAAGTCGCCCCTGGAGACCGAACTCCTAAGGTGAGAGGTGTGGCCAAGAGTAACCGGACAAGGCCGCGGGTGATAGCCGTGTGAGTCTGGCCGGTTTGGATCGATTGGTCACTCCTTACTCTGACTTCTTCTACTCTGTTTTCTTCATGTATA
>NW_013617867.1:14343-14819 GCF_000695525.1 Brassica oleracea var. oleracea
ACCAGCTGGAACCATTCCAACCACAATGCTACCCGCACAGGTGGAGCAGGTGGGCAATGTAACCGGACTTCCAGTGGGTCTAACTCTTCCTACTGAGGTTAATGAAACTAATGTGGACGAGCAGCAAGAGCAAGTCCATGGAGACGACACTGGGTCGTCCAATGTTGGTGCTGGGAGTGGCCAGAATGTTGGTGCAAACAATGTTCGGGTCACTGGTGCCAAGGAGGTCATTGAGCCGACCATAAGGGACTTGGTGGAGGATATGCAGATCATGGGAGCTCAGATAGCCTCCTTGACACAGGCGTTCACACCATTGGTGAACTCGTCCGTGGGACAGGCTAATCCCCCGGTTCGGGTTGCTGCTGGAGTGGCCGATGTTGGTGCTGACCGTGTGGCTGAGGTGATTGAGATAGATCCACCGGTCGGGCAAGTGCATGGTATGGACTACCTGAAGGTGCTGGAGCATATCTCCAAGT
>NW_013617868.1:0-14789 GCF_000695525.1 Brassica oleracea var. oleracea
TGCAAGAATAAGAAGTTAAAAACATGTAAATTCACAAGATATCAGCTATTCAATCCATGTTTGATCGAAGATGAATTTGGCACATAGTCCTTCATGTATCTTATCAAAGTAGAAGTACTTTTAAGTTTTTGTTTGAAAACATAGATAACAATAAATTAAGAAAAAAAGTAATGAGTTTATGCTATTAAAAAAAATGGAAGTCCATTACATTATATTAAAAATTAATGGGCTTATGTTACTTGATATACATATTCAAATCAAAATAATAATTTAAAATTGATTTATATCAAAAATTTATTCAAAAAAATACATATATTCAAAAATTGATTTTTACTAACACATTTTCCAATAACCATTATAAAAATATTTTTAATATATATAAGAAAAATACAATACAAAGCCCAATTTCAAACACCAACTTAAATTATGATTTTTATATTTCACATTGAAAAATAAGATAGATATATGTGATTATTTATATGATTGTACGTATAAAATATTATTTATTATAAGATTACTTATTTGATGGTACGTATAAAATTCGATTAATTATATGATAACACATATTTTTGTACTCTATGATGACACACATATAGGATATATAATAGTGATTAGGAGTGGGCGTTCATGTTCGTTTTCGAGTCTGTTTGGGATTTCGTGTTCGGTTCAGATCTTTGAGGATTTGGATAACCAATTTAAATTATTTTAAAATTTTATTATATGGTTTAATTTTTAAAAAATCTATAAACAATTGAATATATTACATATAAATTTGAATAAAATATGTCAGAGTACCTAACTTAACATATAAATTGGTTTGGTTTAAATATTTGGATAGAGAATTAATAATTATTTAAGTATTTTGGAGTTTTTAGTATATTTTAATTATTTTAGATATTTACGTTTGATTATTTGTATATATTTTCAAGTATTTAAACGAACTTAAAAGTATCATATATATTTTGGATGTTTTTATATATATTAAATCTAGAAATAATTAATATATATATAAGTATATAAATCTATTTTGGATACTCAAAATACTTCGGTTCAAATGGGATTAGGTTTCAGTTCTTCAAATACCAAAATTTTGAATAATTCGGATATTTAATCAATTTCGGTTCGGATTTGGAACTACTTATTCGGATTGGGATCGGTTCGGTTCTTCGAATTCAAGTTTTTTGCTCAACCCTAAATAATGACATAAAAAAAACAAATAGCATCATATTTTTTTTAAATACATCCGCGCTGGTGCGCGGGTCAAAATCAAGTTAATATTAAAATAGTTAAAATTAACCTTGTTTCATGTAATTGACTCGCCAAAAATACAAAGCTAGAAATGTTTAATGAACTTAGACAGTCTCTAACTTTTCATATCCAAATCTCTGGTAATCTTTCACGAAGCTTCACATTCCAACTCACATCCACAAAATAGTAATAATGGTGACATAAATAGAATATTATTTAAAATTTTAAATTAAAATTTAATTTTTGAGTATCTTATTAAGTAAATGAAATTAACTTTCATCCATCAACTTAAAATTAATTTTAGACACATGTTCTTTAAAATCTCATCATATAGATCATTCACATAATGTCTCAAATATCCAAACGTAGTAACCCATCCAACCAAGTCTAAAAGTTTAAAACAATAGTAAGATATTAAATTTGGTAACAAATGCATTACATATTCATTCTTAGTAAACTAAATGATAATACATACCGATTAAATAAGTGTTGTCAACATTTTTTTGGAGAACTTGTTTGAACGGAATCTGATCAAACATTGGGTTTTCACTAAGTATAAAACCACAAAATACCTGACTGCTTTTGACTAAATTGATGTGGAATTGGTGGGGAGTATTCCTTCTCGACGCATCACAAGGTTTAACTTCAAATCGTCAGAATATTTTCGTCCATCTTCATCAAAAAGCTGAAGTAGTGTGTATCCAGTAATTGATGAGGAAGTGTTACTTCAATACTACAACCCTAATTTTAAAGGGAAGGTAAACAAAATTTATTATACAATAAACCAAAAATGAAAAATAAATATTACATAGAACTTACATTTGGGTCAGCAATAATAAGATGCTTCTCTTTCAGATTTAGCGGACTTGTTGTTTGTTATACTCTTAATTCCTTTGCCCAAACTTTGACATTAGTTGATTCTTTAGTAAGTTTGGAAATTAGGGTGTTATTGTTTGCCATGAAGTTAAGTTTGACTTTCGGTTTTTCTCTGATTTTTCTTGAATGAGTGAAAATGTCTTAGAGAATTTAAGATTTGATAGATATGTTTAGATTGTTCTTTTGAAAGGTTTTAACTTTTCATCAGATATTAAAGAAACATCAAAAGGTATTATAAGCGAGTAATAATGTTCAAAACATAAGGATAACATACTTAAAAGGTGACAAACAATAAATTCGATATAACTTGATAATTTGTTAGTGTGTTGACGTTCAATAAAAATAAATTTATTTATTAAATATTGTTTTAAATTTAAAAATAAATGCATAATATAAGTACTGTTAAAAAGATGATTTTTACATATAATGAAAATCAAATCTTACTTAACAATATCAGATTTTTTTTAAAGATTTAATTTACCAAGTATATATTCAGTTCTTATTATATTCTAAACAATAATATATGTTTTTGTTTAATGGTTCAACACAAAGATATTTTCATATTTGTCTAAACATTTTATAAATCTTCTAATATATATGAAAATACATTAATTCATCCACCATCACTCTATAAATGATATTATACTTTTACAATATTCAATATCTAAAGATTTGCACTACCTAATAATTATTTACATAATAAAATATATATCAAAGTACTTTATTAACCTATCAATGTAATGTAAATGACTAATTTTAATATGAATATGATGTTCTTAATCAAATATAGTAATTGTGATCTATTGTATATTTTATATAGTAACAAATATATGATTTATGAATATCCAAGCTTTATAACTTTATGGAACTATGTTAAAATATTTTGTAAATTTTATCTCTATAAATTTATATAGTTATTAGTAAATCATATTTAAGACTCAAATCCATTTTCTTGGTATAAGATCATTAATAAAATTTTAGTCAAACCGATGGTAAAAGTTTTTACAATTTCTTCCTAACTACTTAATACCCGAAAATAAAATAATAACAATAATAAAATAGCTTGATTTTCTTCTACAATTTTTTTTTTAAAAAATTAAGTATCTTAGCTAAAATAAACTAAAAATCTAAAATATTAAGTTATATAATAACTTATTTTAAATCAATATGAAAGAAAAGGTTAAAAATTCATTGCTAAACAAAAAGAAAATAGTGAAATATGTTGGTAGAAAAAGAAGGGTAATTTTTTTTTCAGAATCTTGTTAAAGAAATAACATTAAATTTCATTAGTCAGAAAATTTGATATAAATTAATATAACAAGAACAATGAAGAAATGGTGTTGACTAGTGACCAAAATAATTAATAACGAAGAAATGGTATTGACAAATGACCAAACTAATTAATAATAATTTATTGCATCTGTATATTTTCTTGACTGGAATTTGTTGTAATTTTTTGGTAATCAATTTATTGTTTTCATTTAACCAAAAAGAGCTTCATATTCCTCTTTTCTACGTCAAACTTTTCTTCGGTCAGATTTGTTGCGATACAGATAATTCATCCTTTGGTGTGAATGATCATGGCTGTCCCGGAAAATGATGATGTGAAAGTGGACTCTTCTGATCAAAATCTAGACAACAACACTGCTTCATTAGCAGCTACGATGAGGCCGCCATCTCCTGATGATCAGAACCCTGAATCCAACTCTTCTGTTGAGACACCAAACTCAACAAAGGGCAGTGAAGGGGCTCTCAAGAGTGAGATAAGTCATATGGATGTTAAGTTTTCTAAACTAAATCCGATGGCTAGGGAGTATGTTCCACAGCCACTTGCTCCAACCCTCCCTGTGTTTGTGGAGAATAGCTTATGGTTTACCAACAGTTTCGCAATGCAAGCTTTCTCTGCTGAGGACAATGACCTTTTCGATACAAGGGTATGTATTATGTATATCATTTTTTACATTATTCTCTGAGTTATGGTCTATATGTGCTGGATTTATTATGTTTCATGAAAATGTCTTGTCAATGTTTACATCTTGTGAATTATATAACATTTTTTTGTTTATCATTTCTTAGATTGATGAGAAATGTAATATGAAAATCATGATCTGTGTTTGCAATGCTGGATCTAGAATTAATTTAGAGGACCATAAATATTTAATTCAATGTTAATAAAAAAATTCTGATAATTTGGAGAACATGTGACCTATATATAATAGTTTTTAGAAAATAGGGGTCAAAGCGAATGTTTTATCCAGCTATACCTATAACCAACATGTGACCTATATATAATAGTTTTGTCCTTTTAATGCAGAGAATGAACTTTGGCCAATGGAAGCGAAGGATGAGCAAGAAAACAAGCCTGGCTCAGAAGGAAGAAGTAATCAGGAGAACTGTCCATGTCTTAGACATTGATCAACAGGTCTAAAAAGAGAATTGCTATCTTCATGAACGCACTTTCTCAGAAGGGAGTGTAATAAAACTAACCAAAGCTCTCTTTTGTCTTTTTGTAGGTTACTGAGGAGCAACTTGCTGGTCTCTTTCAATCTTGTGGCCAGGTACTTGAGTAATGTACCTCTTAGCCACTTTATTTTAATATCATCTTCAAACTCAAGTCTCATACATTTTCTTGTTCATTTTTTTGGGTCTAAAGGTTGTTGATTGTCGTATATGCGGTGACAATAAATCGATTCTCCGTCTTGCCTTCATTGAGTTCACTGATGAAGGTACCCTCTACTCTTAACTGTTTTATCACTTTAAAATGTTCTTCTTGTGTTTACTAATTAATCATTGAAGTAATGTCTCAGAGGGAGCTAGGGCTGCTTTAAGCCTATCAGGAACACTGTTTGGTTCTTATCCTATACAAGTTCGTCTATCAAAAACAGCTATTGCACCTGTGAACCCGAGTCTCCTTCCAAAGGTTAGTTAATTTATATAATTATATCTAAACCAGTCTTTAGGTTTGACTCTTCCTCTAATCCTGAGATTGCATAATGTTGCTTTCAGTCTCAGGAAGAGCGTGAGAAATGTGCAAAGACTGTTTACTGTACTAATATCGACAAGAAGGTAATCTTGATTTTCATTTTTCTAATTATTTCATATCTGTTTGCATCATGACTAATTTAGTCAAACAATGTAATGGAGAAATTGAACCTTTTATATTTATCTTAATTAGTTCGTTTTTATATTACATGCAGGTCACTCAGATGGAACTGGAAGATTTCTTTAAAGCAGCATGTGGGGAGGTACATATTTGGTTATGGCTAGGCAGATTGTTTATACTTTATACTATGTTGTGTTTTTCGATTTTAAGTCATATTTATTTTCTTGTAGATTCAACATGTGAGGCTTATTGGAGACTGTCATCACCAAACCTGCATTGCTTTTGTTGAATTTAAGCTGGTGATTTTCTCTTGCCTGTTTTTTCCTTACATCAAATTTCATTATCACGTTGGTAACTGCATGAACTTGATTCTAAAGTTAAATCATATTATGATACTTATAAAAGTTTCAAGTTGAGCTTAATTAATTTTACATACGTTGATACGTGATAGTCTTTTGAAGTTGTACTTATAATCCTCGGACTAGATATATATTACGTCATAAATGTGATATACACACTGCAATAATGTGCATGCTCCACTATATATATTAATTTTTGTTTGGCCTGATGAGGCAATGTTTGACCCTAATCACCTTTGTGTACAAATAATAAAGTGGTAAATGATTAATTTTGAATGTTTCAGGTGGAAAGTGCAGTTTCTGCTCTTAATTGCAGCGGTATTGTCTTGGGCGGTCTCCCTTTAAGGTAGGGTTACAACAGTTTCACTATTCCTTTTTTTTATACTGTGGCCTCTTGATTCTTCTCGTGTTTAGTTTTCATCAATCTATTATAACCATTTGCGATTAGCTCGTTTAGTTTTGGATGCAGAATGTTGCATGCTAGTTGTAGATATAAATAGTTTGGTGGATTTTGTAACATTTTCTCTTGTTAAGACGCCTCAGGTCTTTAGTTATTTTCTTTTGAATCAAGTGTAAGAATGTTGGTGTTCTTTAAGGTTAGCAACACATAATAAAATCATCACTGTGTCTGTGAGATTAATATTTTGCTTTTCTTCTATATGTGTGAAGGGTGAGCCAGTCAAAGACACCAGTAGAGACCAACCTGATTTAAACTAATGGTAACTTCATCAATTCAAGGAGAGAAAGAGCGATCAAATGTCATTTTAAAGATACTCAGAACCGTTTTATGTTCGTATAATTAACAATCCTTGTTGTTACTTAACCTCTCATACTTTCTCCTTCTTCTATTTGCGTTATGGACCAAATTGTTCGGTTTATTTATTTTTATATTCATGGATCATTTTAAGACTCTTTTTTGGGGAAATCTTTGACTTTGCTCTATCTTTTGTCTGTATCTCCATGCATAGACATCTGGTAAGATTACTGATCAGTGTGTTTATTTGTTTTAAGTTCTTGTCAAATTGTTTCATTAATCTTTCTTGTTGTTTCTGTTAGATTTTAGGATAGTCTTTGCTTCGTGAAAGAATATATATTTTCTATGTTATTTAGGTTTGATCTGCTTTTTTTAGTTTATAATCATATTATTGTCTGAAAGAATCTAGTTAGCTTGCCAAGATATAGGCGACCATCATGGTCAAACAAAACAATCTACTAAAAAGGCCCTATATCTTGATATACTATATGCACTAAACTACAGTTTTTTTATAAATTAGGAAATCCTAAATACTTTATTCAATAGTTTAAAAATCTAAAGTGTTGGTTGGTGTCGTGATCATTTCAGACTAGATCTTTTCCACAATTATTTTGAACTTTACGTTTTAGGTTCTTTTGATGTGGTAATTAACAGATTCTATTCTTTTCCATCAAAATAATATTTTAATTTAAATGCTATCTTTTTGTGTAGGTAGCTTTCTGTATTGACCACAACTAAAATTAGACTCAATACATATGGAAGTTTTTCTAGTTGATATTTTTAGCATGTGTTTGTAACTAAAAGTATATATTATTCATCTTTATGACCAAGTCCTTTGACTTGTTGTTTCAGATTGGGACGTTATTAGTTATCCAATAATAAAAATAGATATGTATTAATAAAGAATTTATATATAGGGTTTAAAGTGGACCATCATTTCCACTAAGATAAGTCTGGACATTGATGCAAACATGATAATACAACACTATTAAATCCATGTTGAATCGAAAATGAATTTGACACATTGTTCTTTGTTTGTAATTTTTACTTTTCCTAAATAGTTGTCAACAATGCAAATAGGTTATTTCATATCCAAAAATAAATTCATTAATATTAAAATACTTAAAATTACGTAACTCCATGTTATTGACTCGCCAGAAAAGTTAAGCTAGAAATGTTTTAATGAATTTAGACAGTTTCCAATTCTTCATATCCAAATCTCGGAAAATCTCTCCAGAAATTTAACATTCCAACTTACATCCACTAAACAGTAATGTTGGTGACATACATAGAAGATTATTTATAATTTAATATTTAAGTGTCCTGTTAAGTAATTGAAATAACCTTTCGTCCATTAACTTAAAATTAATTTTAGACACATATTCTCCAAATATCTCATCATAAGGATAATTCACAAAATGTCTTAAATATCCAAAGATAGTAACTCATCCAACCAAATCTACAAAATTCGAGCAATAGTAGGATATTAAATTTGGTAAGAATGCATTACATATTTATTCTTTATAAACTAAATGATAATACATACCGATTGGATAAGTGTTGTCAACATATTTTGGAGAACTCGTTTGAATGGAAACCGATCAAACATTATATCTTCAGTAAGTGTTAAACCATAAAATAATTGACTGCGTTCGACTAAATTGATGTGAAAATTGTGGGGAGTATTCTTTCTCGATCCATCGCAAGGTCTAGCTTCAAATCGTCGGAATATTTTCCATTTATTTTCATCAAAAAGCTGAAATAGTGCTTGTCCGGTTAATGATGAGGAAGTACTAATTCAATTCTACAACCTTAATTTAAAGGGAAAGTAAACAAAATTTCTTATACAATTAACCAAAGAAAAAAATTAAATAAATATTACATAGAACTTACATTTGGATCAGCAAAAATAAGATGCTTCTCTTTTAGATTTAGCGGGCTTGTTGTTTACCATACTCTTAATACCTTTTCTCAAACTTCGACATTAGTTGATTTTTCAGTAAGTTCAGAAATTAGGGTGTTAATGTTTGCCATGAAGTTAGACTTTCGATTTTCCTCTGACTTTTCTTGAACAAGTGAGAACTTTTTGGAGAATTATAAGATCTGATGTTTAAATTGTTTTTTGAAATGTTTTAACTTTTCATCGGATATTAAAGAGACATCAAAGGATGTTATAAGTGAGTATCAATCTTCAGATCATTAGGCTAACATACTTAAATGGTGATAATCAATAAATTTAATAATTTGTTAGGGTTGTCTTTCAATAAAAATATATTTATTTATTAATTATAGTGTTGAATATAAAAAATAAATGCATAGTATATGTAATGTTAAAAAAATGATTTTTACATAAAATGAAAACCAAATTTTACTTAACTGTATCATTTTTTTTAAAAAAAAAAAATAATTTGCCTATAACATATTCAGTTTTTTAATATCCTAAACGATAATATATATGATGTTTGGTTCAAAAAAATATTTTTTATATTGGCCTAAAACAATATTACATTTCCTAATATTTATATATGAAAATATATTAATTCATCTACCATCACTATTAAAATAATTTTATATTTTTACAATATTCAGCATCCAAAGTTTTCCATTACTTAATAATTATATTATTTACATAATAAAATATATGTCAAATTACTTTATTAACCTATTAATGTAATGTTCATGACTAATGCTCGTATGAATATGATGCTCTTAGTCAAATATAGTAAATGTGATCTATTATATATTATTATATAGTAAAAAAATATTTGATTTATGAATATCCAAGTTTTATAATTTTATTTGAACTATCTTAAAATATTTTATAAATTTACGTAGTTATTAGTAAATCATATTTGAGACTCAAGTCCGGTTTTTTGGTATAAGATTATTAATAATTTTTAGTCAAATAGATGGTAAATTTTTTTATAAGGTCTTCCTAACTGCTTAATACCTTAAAATAAAATAAAAAGTTACAAAACGGGTTGATTTTCTTCTACCATATAACACTCGTATTTTACCTAACGAAACTAAAAATATTAAATATTATATTATGTAATAATTTCTTCTAAACAAATATGCAAGAAATTAAAGGTTGAAATTAATTCATTGCCGAAGTAAAAGAAAATAGTGAAATATGTTGACAGAAAAAGGGTAATTTTTTTTCAGAATCTTGTTTAGGAAATTAAATTAAATTTCATTAGTAAGAAAATTTGATATAGACTAATATAACAAGAACAATGAAGAAATGGTGTTGACTAATGACCAACATCATTAATAATTAAGAAATGCTATTGACAAATGACTAAACTAATTAATAATAATTTATTGCATCTGTATATTTTCTTGACTGGAATTTATTGTTTTTTTTGGTAATCAATTTATTTTTTTCATTTAAGAAAAAGAGCTTCATATTCCCTTTATTCTACTTCGAAATTTTCTTCAGTCAGATTTTTTGCGATACAGATTCATCCTTTGGTGTGAATGATCATGGCTGTCCCGGAAAATGCTGATCTGAAGGTGGACTCTTCTGATCAAAATCTAGACAACAACACTGCTTCATTAGCAGCTACGATGATGCCGCCATCTCCTGATGATCAGAACCCTGAATCCAACTTTTCTGTTGAGACACCAAACTCAACAAAGGGAAGTGAAGGGGCTCTCAAGAGTGAGATAAGTCATATAGATGTTAAGTTTTCTAAACTAAATCCGATGGCTAAGGAGTATGTTCCACAGCCCCTTGCTCCAACAATCCCTGTGTTTGTGGAGAATAGCTTATGGTTTACCAACAGTTTCGCAATGCAAGCTTTCTCTGCTGAGGACAATGACCTTTTCGATACAAGGGTATGTATTATGTATATCATTTTTTACATTATTCTCTGAGTTATGGTCTATATGTGCTGGATTTATTATGTTTCATGAAAATGTCTTGTCAATGTTTACATCTTGTGAATTATATAACATTTTTTTGTTTATCATTTCTTAGATTGATGAGAAATGTAATATGAAAATCATGATCTGTGTTTGCAATGCTGGATCTAGAATTAATTTAGAGGACCATAAATATTTAATTCAATGTTAATAAAAAAATTCTGATAATTTGGAGAACATGTGACCTATATATAATAGTTTTGTCCTTTTAATGCAGAGAATGAACTTTGGCCAATGGAAGCGAAGGATGAGCAAGAAAACAAGCCTGGCTCAGAAGGAAGAAGTAATCAGGAGAACTGTCCATGTCTTAGACATTGATCAACAGGTCTAAAATGAGAATTGTTATCTTCAAGAACCCAATTTCTCAGAAGGAAGTGTAATAAAACTAACAAAAGCCCTCTTTTGTCTTTTTGTAGGCTACTGAAGAGCAACTTGCTGGTCTCTTTCAATCATGTGGCCAGGTACTTGAGTAATGCGTCTTTTAGCCACTTTTTTTTGATATCATCTTCAAACCCAAGTCTCATACAGTTTCTTGTTCATTTTTGGGGTCTTAAGGTTGTTGATTGTCGTATATGCGGTGACAATAAATCTATTCTCCGTATTGCCTTCATTGAATTCACTGATGAAGGTACTTCTACTCTTAACTGTTTTATCACTTTAAAATGTTCTTCTTTTGTTTACTAATCAGTGAGGTAATGTCTCAGAGGGAGCTAGGTCTGCTGTAAGCCTATCAGGAACTCTGTTTGGTTCTTATCCTATAAAGGTTCGTCTTTCAAAAACAGCTATTGCACCTGTGGACCCGAGTCTTCTTCCAAAGGTTAGTTAAGTTATATAATCATATCTCAACCAGTCTTAGGTTTGAATCTTCCTCTTATTATTCCTGAGATTGCATAATCTTGCTTTCAGTCTCAGGATGAGCGTGAGAAATGTGCAAAGACTGTTTACTGTACTAATATCGACAAGAAGGTAATCTTGATTTTCATTTTCCTAATCACTTTCCTCAGATGGAACTGGAAAATGAACCTTTTCTATTCATCATAATTAGTTTTCATTTTTATATTACATGCAGGTCACTCAGATGGAACTGGAAGATTTCTTTAAAACAGCATGTGGGGAGGTACATATTTGGTTATGGCTAGGCAGATTAGATTGTTTATACTTCGTACTATGTTGTGTTTTTGGATTTTACGTCATATTTATTTTCTTGTAGATTCAGCATGTGAGGCTTATTGGATACTGTCATCACCAAACCTTTATTGCTTTTGTTGAATTTAAGCGGGTGATTTTCTCTTGCCTTTTTTCTCCGTACATTAATTTTCATTATCACGTTAGTAACTGCATGAACTTGATTCAAAAGTTAAATCATTTTATGATACTAAAATTTTCAAGTTGAACTTAATTAATTTGACAGACGTGTTAGTCTTTTGAATGCTGTACGGACTAGATATATATTATCGTCATAAATGTGATATACACACTGCAATAATGTGCATGGTCCACTATATATGTTGAATTTTGGTTTGGCCTGATGAGGCAATTTTTAACCCTAATCACCTTTATGTAAAAATAATAAAGTGGTAAATGATTAATTTTGAATGTTTCAGGTGGAAAGTGCAGTTTCTGCTCTTAATTGCAGCGGTATTGTCTTGGGCGGTCTCCCTTTACGGTACGCGTTACAACAGTTTCACTATTCTTTTTAATTATACTGTGGCCTCTTGATTTTTCTCGTGTTTAGTTTTTCATCAATCTATTATAACCATATGCGGTTAGCTCGTTTAGTTTTGGAAGCAGAATGTTGCATGCTAGTTGTAGATATAAATAGTTTGGTGGATTTTGTAACATTTTCTCTTGTTAAGACGCCTCAGTTCTTAAGTTATTTTCTTTTGATTCAAGTGTAAGAATGTTGGTGTTCTTTAAGGTTAGCAAGACATAATAAACTCATCACTGTGAGATTAATATTTTGCTTTTCTTCTATATGTGTGAAGGGTAAGCCAGTCAAAAACACCAGTGAGGCTAGACCAACCTGATTTAAACTAATGTTAACTGCAAACCGATTCAAAGAGCTCATCAATTCAAAGGAGAGAAAGAGCTACAAATGTCATTTTAAAGATACTCAGAAGCGTTTTATGTTCGTATAATTAACGATCCTTTTGTGACTTAACCTCCCAGACTTTCTTCTTCTTCCAAATTGCTGGGTTTATTTTTTTTATATATTGCATGGATCATTTTAAGACTCTTTTTGGGGAAATCTTTTATTTTGCTCTATCTTTTGTCTGAATCTCCATGCATAGTCATCTGGTAAGCTTAGTCAGTGTTTTATTTGTTTTAAACTCTTGTCAAATTGTTTCATTAATCTTTCTTATTGTTTCTGTTAGATTTTAGGAGAGTCTTTGCTTTGTGAAAGAATATTTATTTTCTATGTTATTTAGGTTTGATCTGCTTTTTTTTTAGTTTATAATCATATCATTGTCTGAAAGAATCTAGTTAGCTTGCCAAGATATAGGCGACCGTCATGGTCAAACAAAACCATCTACTAAAAAGGCCCTATATCTTGATATACTATATACACAAAGCCTACAATTTGTTTTATAAATTAGGAAATCCTAAATACTTTATTCAATAGTTTAAAAATCTAAAGTGTTGGTTGGTGTTGTGATCATTTCAGACACTCTTTTCCACAATTATTTTGAACTTTACTTGTTAGGTTCTTTTGATGTGGTAATTTACAGATTCTATTCTTTTTCATCACAATAATATTTAAATTTAAATGCTATCTTTTGTGTAGGTAGCTTTCTGTATAGACCACAACCTTAATTAGACTCATTACATATGGAATTTCTCTAGTTGATATTTTTAGCATGTGTTTGTAACTAAAAGTATATATTATCCATCTATATGACCGAAGTTCTGTGACTTGCTTGTTTCTGATTGGGACGTTATTAGTTATCCAATGTTAAAAATAGATATGTATTAGTAAAGAATTTATATATAGGGTTTAAAGTGGACCATCATTTCCACTAAGATAAGTCTGGACATTGATGCAAACATGATAATACAACACTATTAAATCCATGTTGAATCGAAAATGAATTTGACACATTGTTCTTCGTTTGTAATTTTTACTTTTCCTAAATAGTTGTCAACAATGCAAATAGGTTATTTCATATCCAAAAATAAATTCATTAATATTAAAATACTTAAAATTACGTAACTCCATGTTATTGACTCGCCAGAAAAGTTAAGCTAGAAATGTTTTAATGAATTTAGACAGTTTCCAATTCTTCATATCCAAATCTCGGAAAATCTCTCCAGAAATTTAACATTCCAACTTACATCCACTAAACAGTAATGTTGGTGACATACATAGAAGATTATTTATAATTTAATATTTAAGTGTCCTGTTAAGTAATTGAAATAACCTTTCGTCCATCAACTTCAAATTAATTTTAGACACATATTCTCCAAATATCTCATCATAAGGATAATTCACAAAATGTCTTAAATATCCAAAGATAGTAACTCATCCAACCAAATCTACAAAATTCGAGCAATAGTAGGATATTAAATTTGGTAAGAATGCATTACATATTTATTCTTTATAAACTAAATGATAATACATACCGATTGGAAAAGTGTTCTCAACATATTTTGGAGAACTCGTTTGAATGGAAACCGATCAAACATTATATCTTCAGTAAGTGTTAAACCATAAAAATAATTGACTGCGTTCGACTAAATTGATGTGAAAATTGTGGGGAGTATTCTTTCTCGATCCATCGCAAGGTCTAGCTTCAAATCGTCGGAATATTTTCCATTAATCTTCATCAAAAAGCTGAAATAGTGCTTGTCCAGTTAATGATGAGGAAGTATTAATTCAATTCTACCACCTTAATTTAAAGGGAAAGTAAACAAAATTTCTTATACAATTAACCAAAGAAAAAAATTAAATAAATATTACATAGAACTTATATTTGGGTCAGCAAAAATAAGATGCTTCTCTTTTAGATTTAGCGGGATTGTTGTTTGCCATACTCTTAATACCTTTTCTCAAACACACACATTAGTTGATTTTTCAGTAAGCTCAGAAATTAGAGTGATAATGTTTGCCATGAAGTTAAGTTTGGCTTTCGATTTTCCTCTGATTTTTCTTAGACTAGTGAATTTTTTTTGGAGAATTATAAGATTTGATGTTTAGATTGTTCTTTTGAAATGTTTTAACTTTTCATCGGATATTAAAGAGACATCAAAGGATGTTATAAGTGAGTATCAATCTTCAGATCATTAGGCTAACATACTTAAATGGTGATAATCAATAAATTTAATAATTTGTTAGGGTTGTCTTTCAATAAAAATATATTTATTTATTAATTATAGTGTTGAATATAAAAAATAAATGCATAGTATATGTAATGTTAAAAAATGATTTTTACATAAAATGAAAACCAAATCTTACTTAACTGTATCAATTTTTTTTTAAAAAAAAATAATTTGCCTATAACATATTCAGTTTTTTAATATCCTA
>NW_013617869.1:0-163 GCF_000695525.1 Brassica oleracea var. oleracea
GTTCAAAGGTTCAATGATACAAGTTATCGATTGATTAAACAGGCTAAGTTTTACATATGAAAAGTCTGTAGAAAAATCATAGCCGTCTGTGTGTGTGTATGATTAAGTCAGCACGCCTAAGTGAGAACCATAAACCAGGATAGTGACCAGAAGGATGTCTGGT
>NW_013617869.1:1145-14763 GCF_000695525.1 Brassica oleracea var. oleracea
TGTTATAAACCAAATGATGATCGACCATGGACCAGCCCGTACTGCAGGCCCAATCCGGGACATGATAAAGACAACCAGAGACTATGTGTTTATCTAGTATATATTCCATGTATATCTGTAACATAGTGTTTATCCTTATCCTTATCTTGTTAGGATAAACATGACCTTATGACGGTCTAATACCTTGTATATATATGGACCTTATAGTCGACAGTAATAATAACACAAGTTTCCCTCTTCATTCACAACAGATAGATAATTCTACGCCTGTCAACCCTACAATAACTCAATTAATCTGAAACAACTAAAAGATAACTAAAATTTTTAATATTATATATCAGAAACGGACGGAGGCTCTCTTCGTTGCGGATGCTCTAATGATTGGTTGAATATGAGACATGTCTCATCATATTTTTTCAAACTTTATGGTCAACCATACATCATTTGTTTTTAGTATTTTAATTTGAAAACCATTAAAAAAAAAAGAAATGAATATGTTTCATGTTTTTACCTATTTCATATCGTTCTATTATTTTTCCCCCACTAATTCCCTTTTATGGCTACTATTTATGCTGTAACCTTTGAATTAAACAGTAATGTTTGTTGATAGAAAATAATTTATTTTTTTTTGCAAAGAAAAATTAAATATATCCTGAATAAGATTGACCATAATTAGCTGGTTTTGTGCATTACAATCAATCAAAAAGGTGAAAATATTGAAGCTATTCAGAGCACGAGATTGACTGTGATTAGTGTTCAGCCGATACCAAAATATTCAAAGGAAAAGAAAATCGAGTGATGGAAGTATATCAAGGTTTGGGCCTTTATCGAAATAGCGTGTTTGTAGCCTTTAACAATATGGGACATATAAGAACTCTGGCCTATTTGATATTATATAATCAGCCCATTCAGCCTTTTGTCTCTTTATTTTGATGTCTCCTTATCTTCTAAAATCAACAGCAAAAGTGAAGCTCTTTTGAAACGTAACACGAATAAAAACTCTCGTAGTAGACTTATGAAATGAAACACACACAAAACGACAAAATCAAACTAGATAACTTTTGAGAAATTATCAAAAGCAAAAAACTTGGGGTAAAAAAAAAAGAAGAAGAAAAGTTACACAAGTCATGAAGAGGACTGGAGGAGGACAAACACGTGGCGAGTATCAAGCAAAAGAAATCAAATCAATCGTCCTCACGTAGTACACTTGTAGGTCCCACCTATCCTCTATACATCTTTATAACACATTTTATTAAAAACATTTTCACTACCAAAACTTCTTCTTCTTCCCCTGGCCATTAACACCTGAAAATCTCGAAACCATAAAGGAAGAAGAATAGATAATGAGATAAAAGAGATGAAAATGGTGGGACTAAGTATTGTTTTGGAGTTTTCTAACAACAACACTCTCAGCAACGGCTTTGTTAGTCCCAAACCGCATCAGGTTGTCAACAAATCCACCGTCATGGTCAGCGCCATCGCCTCTGATCTCCGCCGTGGTAGTTCTTATCCGGATTCTGGGTTTCTCAAACATTGTTTTCTCTGTAAAAGGAAACTTCTTCCAGCGAAAGATATCTACATGTACAAGTAAGTCATCGACGAACGTAAATAAATCATTTTTTTATTACACGGCTTGTGTTAATGTTTCTCGGATGTGTTTTGAATATGTCAAGAGGTGATAAAGGTTTCTGTAGCGTGGAGTGTAGATCGAAGCAGATGGTCATAGACGAAGATGAAAGCTTTAGAAGAGAGAACTGTTCGTTCATGGCTGTTAAAGCAACGAAGCCTGACTCACCGGCCCCGACGTCTTCAGGCGGTAGTCCGCCGTGATCCGAGAAACTGAGCCAGGCGGTTTTCGAGAAAGCATTGCAAACTGAAAAGTGTGATCTGACTTTTCCACCCTTTGGACTTATTTTTGTCGTTTTGTTTTATGAGATGTAAAACCAGAAGGGTGTTTTCGGTATTTCTTGTTTACATATCTATGGGAGCACCTAGTTTCTATTTATTTGGTTCTCAACTTCTTTCTCATGAAGCTTACCTTTTTTGCCTACATTATCAACGTATTGTCACCAACTCTGTAGTTAATGTTTGATGGAACTAAGTTAAAGTAGAAAGTTTATTTTTTATGTTTCCACCATGCAACTTTATTTTAAAATTTTAAGAGGTTAACATAGCTTTAAAGAAGATGACCTTCTCATGAATTTTAGGATAAAAGGGATTTGTAGTATAGTGGTGGTTAGTGATAGACTATGTTGATCTAATCCACAAAGCGACAACCAAAATAACACGTAGTAAAAATACTACTAGATATATGCTCTCTATATTAATACAAATAAAGATATTCTCTTTTTTCTTTGGTTTCATGCGAATTTGATTCAATGTGTGGGAGAATCTTAAGCTTTTGACCGACATATGTTTCTATATATTTGTGTATGTCGTCGCAGTTAAACGTATATTGGAATTTGTTTATATGATTTCAAAGAAACTATAGTGTAATATTCGGTATTTACATATAAAAACATTTATTAACTTCTTTGCTTTTCCATTGTGTTGATTGTGAATCAAACTATGCATCACACGAGAAGGAGAAATGGACTATTTGGACCTTTTTTATAACGTTACTTTGTTTTATTCATAAAGGAAAAGCATCATTATGTATAGTGTACAAATGAATACTACACAAGATTAGCATGTTATACTAACTACCTTTGGGTCAACCAAGTATTTTCCAAAATGATGATAATAGATTTCTGGTTCTCATGTCAGAACGTACGTTTTGTAAATTAGTATCATCGAAAGTTTATGTAGTTTTTCAAATTAGCAATAGCTGAGATAAAGAAAAATATGAGAAATACAACAAATCATATAAAATGTTAAGCAATTGATCAAATCCATTTACAAATGACATATTAGGATAAAAATGACATATACGAGTTTGACATTTTTTTCAAAACAGCGAACAATACGTACACAGAGTGCACAAACATGATAATGTGAGTTTCACTTGTTAAGAATATGAAAAAAATATCACCCACTAAGTAAAAGAGTATTATCACTTGGTCAAGTTTCATTAATTTTTTTTCTTACTTGTTTTTGGAATAATGTGGACCAAGTTAATTTTGACATTTTACTTTGTCTTCGTGTGAAAATTGTACCATGAAATGTATTGATTACTACTTCCATATTCATAGGATCCGACTGCAAAGAGCAGTGAGGTCCCTTATATGTCGTCTCACTCTCACTTTTCAAAGTGGGTTAAAAATGTATTGGTGGGGCTTAAATTAGTTTTGTGACCAGCCTTTAGTTTAATGCAATATGACAAGAGAGAGAATCTCCACGTCTTTTACTTGAACACCACCACCTTAATGCTCTTTGAAGTTTAAATTAATGCAATATGACTTCCCCATAACACCCGCCTCATTCATTAACAATAACTCTTATTGCATGACTTACATTTTCTTAATCACTAGAAATATTGAACTGAATTATACATCCTGTAAACTCATACTTATAGGCGTCAGGTATACAATCTTAAATGTCCATCTTAGGAAATTGTGAAATTCGATAACAATTCTCTTTATTAGAGCTTTAGTTATTATAATCCCAACTATGTTTAAACGGATAAGGCTGTGTTATTTTAGTGTAAGTGGATTTGATAATGAAAGGTCAGAAGGCCACATGTTCCTTTAAAGTTTAAACTATCAATCTTAAATTCTTAATGCAAAATCCACCATTTTCCAATTATAATACTCAAAAGGTTAGAGACTGTAGAATAGTATATTGTTATAATGGAAACACAAATCACTATTCAATAGTGTAAGTAAAACGCTTTTTGATTATATTACTCATAGAGTTTATTGACAATGTTGAACGTAGAATGTGTCCATAAGCATTACCCCTAATGCAACACTTTGTAGAGATGAGAGTGAGCTGACCTGTTCAAGGAAACATGTGAGCTATTAAGTACAACGTCTTATGTTCCTTATTGAGCTTGCTAATTTTATTTACAAACATGAACCTGAAATGTTTCGGAATCTTCTTCGGAATCTTCCACAGTCCAACTCTTCTTTGCTATTTTTTTAGGACGACTATAAAGCCACTTCTTTCTTCTGCTGCTATTTCTTTATCAGATTGTAAGTTTTAGTAACTTTGCTTAGCTGAATAAGGCATCATTCATAATCTTCTCAATATCAAA
The DNA here is from genome assembly GCF_000695525.1 of Brassica oleracea var. oleracea. Classification (NCBI taxonomy): domain Eukaryota; kingdom Viridiplantae; phylum Streptophyta; class Magnoliopsida; order Brassicales; family Brassicaceae; genus Brassica; species Brassica oleracea. The sequence goes on from NW_013617869.1 coordinate 5,341, forward strand.
TTCATAATCTTCATAATTGTTTGTAAAACCTAACTGCTAGTCTAAGAAACTGGGCTGCTTGCGAGTCTGCAGATCATGAAAGAATGTATAATAATAACAAGCTCACTTACAGTTAGTGAGAGAATAAGGCAGAGACTTTGAGAAGTAAGAACTCGGCTTTGAGGCTCATTAAAAAAAAAGGACGAGAGTATCCTGACTGGTTGACTCAGCCATTTCATTCAAATGTACTCTCATCATCATGGTTGGTTGGGAAGGATGTTCTTCCGAGAGACCACATGAAAATTATTTGCTTCTTTTGGGCCCCCAGTCCATGTAAGCTATTGCTGAAACAATTGATTGCAATATTCAAGAAGTTTTTTACTTGTTTAATTATGACCATGTAAGATTACTGAAAAATAATTTGGGCCTTAGTTTATCTGGGCTGAAGGCCTAAGGAATCCGGACATCGATCCTTAACACAGTAGACTATTCTGAAAATGCAAAGCACTAAATAAGATTCCTTACTAGTGGACTTCTTGGTCAATGTCATTACACGTTTAGATACTTGAGCATTAAATAAACAGATGAAATGGCGGTGACTGTACGCAGAGCGAGGGTGTCCATGCAAACTAGCCTTAAAAATGTAGGCAGCTATATATCAATCCATCTCGATCTCTCTATCAAGTAACACTATTACGTGAAGCTTCTCTTCTTTTTACTGTTATATGTAATCCACTCGTAATTTCCAACCTAGAAGATATATCATATAATGTGTATTATAATCAGTCAATGATCAATCAATTATAATTAGGAAAATAATAGTTCGTAGGTAGTGTGCTCCCAAGGTGGCGTGACATCTTTCCCATCTCTTACTCTATGTCTCTACGTATTTTTTTAGAATAAAGACAAAACAAAGATAAAAGGATGTGCATGCATGTGAGCCTCTTCTTATCAATCAGACGGCTCTAATTGTAAACTTAAGCGTAACATGCACCATTGGATTCTCCATTTCACCCATGATAATAAATGAAGATAGGGATACTCCAACTTCTATAAAGCATTCACATATTCATTCAAGTTGGATTCTTGTTCATTACGTCAAATATTTTAATTTTCGTGATGATTTTGTTTTAATGTTAAAGAAAAAAAGCTTAACATACAAATTACATGGGGGGACAAAAATAAAATAGAAGACGTGGTCTATGAGAGAGACGACACAATGGTCAATGGTGCAATAAGCTCAAAAAGACATGAAAATTCAATGTTGTTTTTTTGGACCACTCTTTCTTTCTTTCTTTCTTTCTTCGTCTCCATATCTCCTTACAAATTACAACCAAGATTTTATAAAAATCAGCGGCTAATCCATCGTCGTCTTCTGGTGTAGAATTGAAGATTATTTAAAATATTCATGATGTCTGTTTCAGTTCGTTATCTTTTCCGATTCGTTTTCGATTAACTATTCACACACGGTTTCCAAATACTATAATCATCATAAAAAGTTAAAAACGCAAAACAAAATTTAACAAATAGTAGAATCTAATATTTGTGGAAATTTAAAAAATCACAAATACTGATTTTAAAGATCCATAAACTCGGCTATCATAATACTACGTACTCTCGCCTAAATACACTATGAAACAAGAGGTTGCACATACTGGAACACCCCTCCCTCATCTTTATTCTTACTCCCAGATCAATTCACCTTGATCCTTTTCTTTAGAACTCGTCAAATGGGGAGTTAACATTTGTGTATGCATTTACCCTATTCGTACCTAAGCTCTCACATATATAAATAAAGCATATAAGCATCAGATTCCCCGCTATAAAGGTTATTTTCAAAGCCAGCTTCAGCAATCTCTAGTTAAAACATCATTTGGTATTGCTCAACGACAGTTTGAATATACTATAGCTTATAGGTGTAAGGAGTCACCACTACTAACCTATACTGCGTTATGAACATGTAATCAGTCACTAATATGGGTATTATCTCTATGGATTTTATGATTAATTTGTGGCTGCTTCATGGGTTCTATGGATTTTTTCTCTTATGAATGCAAAAGAAATCTAAAAGTATATATCATGTAGTAATGTAGCTAACTTTTAGCTAGAAGCTTTAGCTAGGGTGTTTAATAAGCAGGAGAGCAAAGGGGATTGGTTTAGTAATGGTTACAGAAATGGTAAAAAAGCCACGTGGATGTGGGTTGCGCATAATGGACCAGAAAGAAAGCCTTTTTAGTCCTAAACTAAAATGTGATTAAAGAGAGAGAGAGACCACAAAGAAAGAAGTCAGTCAGAAACCCACGTGCACCTGGGAACTCGACCCCTCTTCTCTGCACAAACCCACTCCTTCATTTCCTCCATTTTCATTCTCACTCAAGCAATCTCTCTCTCTTCTCTCTCTCTCTCTCAAAAGAAGCGAACAAATGAACCTGAAAGCTTGACTTCTCCTCCTTCTTCTTCGTTTAGATGCCTTGAACCTCTCTCTCTCACACACACACAGAAACAGAGAACTAAAAGAAGTCATCGATGGTGGAAGCAAAGGATCAACAAGACATGGGCGATGGGATGCAATGCGTAAACCATCCCTTCACGAAGAACCCAGGTGGGATCTGTGCTTTCTGTCTCCAAGAAAAGCTCGGAAAGCTCGTCACTTCCTCTTTCCCTCTCCCCAAACACCTCTCCTCCTCCTCCACCTCTTCCTCATCCCCTTCCTTCAGATCTGACTCTGTCGGCTCCACCACCACCGCCACCACCGTCTCCGCCTCTCTCTCCCTCTCCGCCTCCGGAGCCAGAATCGTCACAGCCAACAACAACAACTACAACAACAGCACCAAGCTTCCGTTTTTACTTGCCAAGAAGAAGTCCTCCTCGTCGACGGCCAATATCGTCTTCAAGAGAAGCCAGTCGACGACGACGGCCGCGTACAGAGTCTCCGACTCCACCCCGAGGAAGAAAAGTGGGTTCTGGTCTTTTCTACACCTCCACTCTTACAAACAACATAGCAGCAGCAAGAAAGTCGGAAACTTTCACGACTCCTCGAAGCCCACGACAACAAAACATACTGAAAACGCTTTGTCCAAAACAGAGGTGGTCGGATCTTCCTCTTCTTCGTCCTCTTCGATGTCAAAGAGAGTGAATGGAGGTGGGAGTGGTAACAGAAACGGCATTGATGTGATTGTTGAGGAAGATGGAAGCCCCAACGTTGCGGCAGCACCGCCGAGCGAGAGGAAAGTGTCGAGATCCAGATCTGTCGGGTGTGGAAGCAGAAGCTTCTCTGGAGACTTCTTCGAGAGGATCACTAACGGGTTTGGAGACTGTACTTTGAGGAGAGTTGAGTCACAGAGAGAAGGTGGTAGCAACAAGGGTAAAGTTAGTAGTAGTAGCAATGGTGGTGGTGTGAGGGAGATGGTTAGATGTGGTGGGATCTTTGGTGGGTTTATGATTATGACGTCATCCTCTTCTTCTTCCTCGTCTTCCTCATGGGTGTCATCGTCATCAGCTGAACAACAACATCATCAGAACAACATGGCTCATGGTGGAAGGAACAGAGGTTGGGGATGGGCGTTTGCTAGTCCAATGAGAGCTTTTGGTTCTTCTTCTGGGAAGAGAGGTCGTACGATTACAGATTCTACAAGCAAGAACTCTGCTCCGAACTTGGATGCTATTCCTTCATTGTTGGTAGTCAAAAGCTAAATTAAAGAACTTATAATCCCACGTTGCAATAAGTGAACTTAAAACAAGAAAGTTTCATGTTTTCATCATTTTAGATGTTTCCTTGAACATTGGGTTGATGATCTGATAGTATTGTAATGTTACACTACCTCTTCTATGTTAATTATCATCTTTTTTTAGTCAAATAAGGAGAGAAGGGAGCTTAGGATACTCTTTGGGGCTACTTTCTTCTGTTTTATTTGTCTTGTTCTCTTGATTATTTTTCTTATAATTTTTAATCCTTGTTTTGTCTCTCTAATCTCTACTTAGAAGAACCATCTGTCTTTTGCTTTGTGTTGTCATTATGGTGTGTTTCTTAGCATTGTTAATTAAATTATTAAGAGAAACCACACTGGAAAAGCCAGTCAAAGGTGAGGTTTTGAAGGGTTTGACTGACTTTTTAAGTGTGAGTTTTGTGTTAAATGAGTGAATCAAAAGGCACATGCCTTTGCACATGCATTATGATTCCATGGTCCCCAACTAAAAAAAAACTTCATTTTTTGTTTTGTTTCTTTTATATCTTGCGACCCAACAAAATTAAGGCATTAACAAACGGTTGTACTGCTACATTCACACATCACACTGATAGTGATTACCTAATCCTTTAAACAGTGCAAACTTGGTTTCACACTGATCTTGTTAAGTGGATCATGGACATTAAAAAACAGAAGATTTTGTTATTATATAACGTGTAGAAGAGGACGTAAGGGGTCCATGAGATGAAAACTACATATTGTGGATTCTGCAAAGCCGAAGAGACAGGGGAAAAAGGGCCCTCCTTCTCATTTACTCTTTAAACTTTCTTTTTGTATTTTTCCATGGATTTTTATGCATGTTCCAAAGACCAAAACTATCTATAATAGATTATTTAAACGCTGAGCATGTGTCATTAGAGCAGTTTAGTAGGATCGTTCAAGAGATCAAGATCTCAATCAAATTACTAAGCATGTTCTTAAATCACCAAACACTAGCATGCAAATTTCTAGTTCTACCTAGACTAGGATCATTATAACATGGTAACCAAAAAAAAAAAAAAACTGCGGTCTAGTTACACAAAACTAATAATAATTACTTGTAAGCAGTAATGGTTTTGTTTTGAAGACAAAAACAAAGTAGCCAAACAGTAGAAGTCGTAATCTGAACGAAACACACGGTCTACTGGTCGACGCTCTCTAGAATGATTAATACTACGAAGATGAGTGTAATCAACTCATAATAATAAAACTATCAAAGATATTTCAAGTCCATAGATTTGATCATTCCACCCTCTAGAATTTAATGGTTTTTGCCGACCCATCTGATTCAATCATGTTGTGTGACAAGAACATGTTGGGTCTATATAAATACTGTTCGTAATGGGGTCAAAGTCCCCCATCCATTTAATACCTCTCTACGACTTCATATGCTCATGTGTTGCGTTGTGAGTTTGGTCTTTCATTTTCGTAGTTATTGCCAAAGCTAACAGCAGAATCTTAAAGCGTCTGTAATCGCTGAAACCAACTTCTTGTCATTAATGAAGGCCAAGCGCCTGAAAAAACATGATGTTCGTACACTAAAACGGCATGCAGTTTGTATCCGTTTGCTGAAAACACATTGTCATTCTCATCAGTGTGTGTTTTGTTTGTTCTCATCGGTGTCTCAGATTTATCCACATAGTTTCACTGTTCTGAAACGTAATGATTTGGAAAAAGAACACAAAGTTACAAAAAAGCAGTAATAATGTAAGATAATTTCCTGATTTCTGACCCCTCGGCTTGTCAGATTTCAAATAATTTCTCCTCATGAAACTTTTTGCATTTTTTCTAAAGGACAGTAAGAAAATTACAGACCATTTGGCTCTATTCTCTATTCTCTATTCTCTATTCTCTATTATCTTTCCTATTGTTGGGTGTATATGGAACATGGCTGATTAAGCCTAAACACTTATCAGACAACCCTAGTTAGAACCTTACTAATCAGACAAGCTAGAAGACGTGCTGAGACTAATAATTGTTACGAAAGACGCAAAGAAGGCTGAAAAATAGCATTACCTAACTCAGTGAAACCCTCTGCAGAAGCTTTTTTTTCTTTCTTTTTTTTGCTAAATTCCTCTGCAGAAACTTCCACATGATAATTTCTGTCTTATATCTTAATGTGAACTACGACAGTGGGCGAATCAGTAATCCATGAATGAAAACTAAACTTAAGTGAATAAAGTGAAATGCCAAACCATACAAAAAGTTCCACCAAAGAAAGTTGTTCAATTCATTCTCAATGAAACCACTTTTCAAAGGTTTTGGAATGTTGTTTGGTCTCATTTTCACCCTTTCAGCCATTGAAATTTCTTATGTAACTCTTCACATGTCCCTAAGGTTTCATAATCTAGCAGTAGCAGCAACAATAGTATTTGAATCATTGGCACAATATATATAGATTCACAAACCAAAACATTTTACCGGTGAACTCATCAATAGAGCTTTGATCTGACTGAAACATATCAAAGCGCTGTTACCATATTAGAAATGAATAGAACTATTATTTGCTGCATCTTCTAGAGTGAACTATTGGAGTCTTCTTTTTTTTCTCCTTTTTTTTTCAAATCATATTATGAGTATAGCAAGTGGTACCTCTTTTGTAAGGACGTTCTTCCTTGTTGTTCTCAATATTCTCCTACGAATTATTATCCCCAAATCCATATGCAAGAAAAAAAAGAGATTATAGTTATCCTCCCTACACACATGGCACATTACAGTTTACACCTTCAGCACTAAGAACTTCTGGAACATCAAAATCTGGGAGTCTTCGTTATATCTTGGACAGTCCTGAGCTGATTTCATATCGGTATTTGCCTGTTTTGTGTCAAACAGAGAAAAGATTAAGCATCAATCTTTGTTGCGTGACCATAAAAAACCTAACACTAGCATTATCCAAAGCAAATGTTGCTTATGGCCTTCACTAGTCAAAAGAGATTCATTCATTGAAGATATTATAGATTGGACAATTCAGCTTCTAACTGTGGAAGAGCTTACTAAACATGATACAAGGAGATCACAATTCACAAGTAACCAGTACATAACATAATCCAAAAAAACGAAATGGAGGAGAAAATGAAAGCTGTTACCTATCAACAAACCCACGCTCGTGAAGTTCATTGCAGTGAGGAGTTGGCATCTTCTTGTTCCACCGCCTTCTCTGGATCTCAATGCGACACGACTGGAAAAGAAAGCTTCTATACTCTTTGATCACGCTGGCGTCAAGGTTAGCACGAGCAGAGCTACCAAGCGGATACTTCTCATCAAAGGCTGCTGACGACCGAACATAAAAGCTAATCTCCATATTCTCTGTCGTCTTCGGCACCTGATAAGTCTGGCTCTTGTGCAGAGAATAGTCCGGCTCAGAAAAGGGCAGATAAGCCAGCAACAAAAGCAGCAGGAACGGCAGTATCTGAACAATCGTCAAACAAGTCGGTCCAGCAAAATTAACCTCCTCCTCTCGTGGTGGGTTACGCGCTTGTCTAGTTCTATAAGTACGTGTAGCAGCACCGAACGCGTCTCGTTGCTGACCAAAAAACGCCCTAAATATCTCGTCAGGATCAAACTCATCCTCAAAGAAATCACTCCGCGTAGTGTTATACCTCCTTCTCCTCGGCCTACTACGGTTACTTTGCCTCTGGATGTGATCAAACTCATCAACAAACCCCACCTGATCATACTGGCTCCTCGAGTTGCCATCACTCAAACACGTAAACGCTTTAGAAACTTTCTTGAACGCTTCCTCTGAGCCTGGAGCCTTGTTCTTATCAGGGTGAACTTTCAAGGACAGCTTCCTGTAAGCTTTTCTGATTTCTTCAACGGAACAGCTCTTCTCTAAACCTAGAATCGTGTAGTAATCGTTGTTCCTCTTGATACTCCTAACCAGCTCAACGTTTTCCTCAGTGTATACCTTCTTCTTATTCTCGTGAGTCTTAGGCTCAAGCTTATCACCATCAACAGCTTTGTGGTTTTCATCACTAAGAGACGGATTCTCTGAAACTGAATCCAGATTCTCACAAGCAGTGGCGAGTTCATCGGTGGAGAGGCTTGGATTAAGCCGTTTCGCCATCTTGATGAATCTCAATGCTCGTTCCTTATCGCCAGAAGCGATGGCTTCTTCGGCGATCCTTACACACCTCGCCGCATCGTCTTTGTTACCATCCATAACTTTTTAAAATCCCTAATTCAAAACCTGCCGATACAAGGATCGAATCAAATTCAGAATATAGCTTCGATTTGGAATTTTCGTACATTTAGGTGAAGACGATCGAAACAAGGATCAAAGATCGTCGGCCTCAGAAATTAATAGTTACCTGATTCAGAGGATGAGAGTTGGCATGGAAGAGTGAAAGAGAAGCTGAGTAGAGAGAGGGTTGATGGTTTAATTCAGTGGTTGCTTGCCGTCGCGAAGAGAGGTAGTCAAGTCGGAGATGATGATGATGAAAGCTCACGGCATCAAAGATAGTTTTACATAAATGTTATAATGGGCCATTTATATAATGGACCTCGTGGATATGACTACGAACCCGTTGGAGTGGCCGACTTGCGACAGAGATCGAGATGTTCCAAAGACTACTTGAAGATTTCGAGGATGTGAGTCTATCTCATATTCCTCGGAGTAGGAATGATCGAGCGGACGCGGAAGAAGCAAGAAGTACAGGATATATCTTTTCCTATATAAATCAGATTCGGAGAAACGGAGATGCTTCTCGGAGAATCGGCTCGTCTGCCACCACTTGATTTAACTCACATGGATAGCCGCCAAAAAATATATATATATATATAATGAACCGGCGATTATTGGTTGGACTTTAACTTTGATTTATTTTTAAAGCATTAATCTTAACTAATCAGACTATAACTTTACTTTTAAAGTTAAAGATTGTTACAGCATCTGCAACTTTATTTTTATTGGGGATGATTAGTACTTTAGCTTTATATATTTTTAAATTACTGATTTTTATCTATCATGTTGTAGCTTTATTTAAAAAAGTTAAAGTGTATATCAAGTTTTTATTTTGTTTTTACCAATCATGCTTAAAGCTCGCTACAGATTCTACAACTTTATTTTTTTTATTAGAAGTGATTATTTGGAATTTATCTCCATACTTTAGTTTTATTTGTTTTTAAATCACTAAATTTTACTAATCATATTGTAACTTTATTTTTAAAAGTTAAAGCTTACATCAAATTTCTATTTATTTTTATCAATCATGCTTTAGCTTTATTTTTAAAGCTATAACAAGAAAAATAAAACAAAATTTTTTCTTATGTTATTTAGGTAAAATACCCTACATCTTTCATTTACACGCTGTAGAATCTGTAAAATGAAAAAAAATTATCTATAATATAAAATAAATTAGATAATTATAATAAAAAACATCTATAAATATTTTATTTTAATTTTGGGTGTTTATTAATTATTGGAATATTTTAAATAACGTAAATATTATTTACATATCACATTTTAAATAATAGTAAACTTTGATAATATATGAAAAGATATTAATATAAATTATTTTAATTGATAAAACATAAGTTTCTTATATATACATCACATATTTTATTTTAAAATATCTACAACATATGATTTACATCTACAACAAATTTAACTGCAATAAAAATCTCTGCAAAAAAAGTTTACAATAACAATTTTACAACTACAACCAACTTACCTAAGAGACCCTACTGGCCTAACCCTAGACACTCTAAGATCCTTTTT
>NW_013617870.1:0-1202 GCF_000695525.1 Brassica oleracea var. oleracea
ACGGACACGTACAGGCTGGTTCCTCGGAACTTCATGTCAGTGGTAAAGGGGTTTACTTCTAACTTCAACTCGTGGAAGAAGTTTTTCTTCTTTCTTCGTGTAGACGCCGCGTCCGTTGAGGAGAGTTGTATCCCATTGTTCCGGAGGTTACCGAACGATCGTCCCTTCATCAATCCTCTTGCTCCGTTCCCTGAGGATATTATCGCGGTGAGGGATCTTCTCAGGAATGGTCCTTTTTTCTAGACTTCCTTTACGCCGAAGAGAGTTCGAAAGGCGTTGAGGTTTGTGCATCCTGGTCTTGCTTTGGGCGGAGAGACAAGGAGTAATTCCGAACCTGAAGACCAAGGTCCCAACACCGCTCCCACGATCGTGACAGGGCTGAACTCTTCGAAGGGGAAAGATATTAATCTCGGCGACCTGGAGTTTTCGGTGGACGATTGCATGCTTCCAGGATGGGATCCGAACCTTGTTTTCGGCGATGGAAGCGGTACGAGCGAGGTCCCTATTCTGGACTTCGATGATTTCTTCGCTGGTCTTCCGTTGGGCTTTGACACTCCTCAGGCCACGAGCGAGTCAGGGAGGCCAAAAATTGTCGCGGAAGGATCTCTTATCATTAACGAGGTATAAACTTTAAGAATTCTGACGATCATTATTATTATTTTTTGCTTATAACGTGTCAATCGGTTTTATAGGGTTTGAACTTGCTTGGATCGGCCATTGAGGCGAGCCATAGAGAGGCCATGATCTATCGCTTTAAAGCGGAGAAGGCGGAAAAGGATCTTGCTCACATGCGAGACGAGATGCTGGCGCGAGACGCTCAAGTCACTCGTGATCATGCCAGGGCTGTTCGTAGGGCGGAACGGAAGGGCTAGAGGGAAAGCGTCGAAGTGATGAAGACTCGCGCTTCTCAATTCCAGGTTGAGTACGAGAATCTTAAGGGCGCTTTCGACTCGCTGGGCGACTTCCGCGAGTGTCTCGGCTCCATTGGGAGCCTTTAGAAGACGCAGGAAGATGACTACGTTTTCGAGAGGGAGATGGAGTTAATGAAGGATGGCATGAAGGATCATGCTCACGCTGAGGCGACCATTCCTCCGATCGATGGGAAGATTCAGGGATTCTGGGATCACATCCCGGTTTCCCCTGATACCGTAGATGCTACGACTGATTTTGCCGGTGACGATGAGGAAGTGAACTTTCCCACG
>NW_013617870.1:1346-1717 GCF_000695525.1 Brassica oleracea var. oleracea
TTTAGCGGCCGAGTGTGGCCTTTGTTCATATATGTCTGGCCGAGTGTGGCCTTCGAACTTTGTATGGGCCTATTTTGGCCGTTTTTGTCGGGACTGGCCGTTGGTGGCTTTGAACCCCTACCGCTATGCGGTTTATATAATGGATGTTTGTTTGAGTTACTTTGTTTAGAGTGGGTTTGAAGTAAACATGAGTTGTCGTCTCATATTTATCTTCGTTGAGGCGTTCAATCTGTTAGTTTGTTCGAGACATGAGTTTTCGTAAAAATTATTTACGATCTTTCGGGAACGTTGAGATATGAACGAAGAGACATGTTTTAGGTTCTCTTTAGATATCATGTCTTTGAGATGTCTGAGACCAATGCGATGGGTTT
>NW_013617870.1:1754-3152 GCF_000695525.1 Brassica oleracea var. oleracea
TACCGATTTAAATTCCGCGATAGGTTCTCGGCTTATACGACTTGTATGGTACGAATCGAGCATCTTTCCAGAGACAATTTTTAAGCCAACTGGAAGTGCTAGACCAAAATTTCGGATTTTTTCTTGTAGCGCGCTTTCGTCCTTGTGTTGGACGTTTGAAGATCAAAAGAGTGATCAAGTTGCGTTTGTTTAAGATGGCTGATGTGTTTGTCGGGGCCAATCGACGAACGGAGTGTAAGATTTGTAGTGGTCGCATTCGGACAATTTGTTCGTATCATCTAGAAGACTATACGTATATTTTTGGTGCTGAAGTAAGATTGTTTTGCGATTTTGTCTTAAAAAGGAGCGACGCATATTGATCAAAAATTTCGAAATCTCGATAGATTTTGATTACAATAACGCATCTTTTCCTATGTGGGAGTATACGAGTATACGCACCCACTCCCCCCCCCCCTTTTAGAGAGGGGGATAGCTGAACTCGTCTTTCGACGAGCTGCCTACGTACCCCTTTCGAGGATCAAGCGTAGTTCTGTTTTATGCCGCAAGTTTTTTCACTCGGCGGTTGTTGCCGTGTTGACCGCCTTGATCGTGATGATCGTGGCTGGGTCAGTGTTCTCTTCCGGATGTCCGGTTGAGTTGTAGTGTCGGCTTTGGATTCATGTTGAGTTTCGACACCCGAAGCGCCTACGTCAGCAGACGATGTTAAATCATCTTTTCTTGGAACGTTGTTGGTAGAAAATTTATCAATCTTCGTGCGTTTGCGATTTGCCGTTGCAGAGGTTGTCATCTGTCTTAACTTGTGTTCCGCGAGGAAGCATTGTCGCGACTGTTTCTGACATCCCCTGATAGTTGCGACTCCGTTTGGGGTCGGGAATTTGACGCCCAGGTGGTACGTCGATGAAACGGCTTGCATAGCATTGAGCCATGGGGGTCCCATGATCACGTTGTAGATGGCAGGATGATCGACTACCGCGAACTCGACGATTTTTGTGATCTCCTTGGCCATGACTGGTAGCTGAATCGATCCGAGGGTCATCGATATTTCGCCCGAAAAGCCTGTGAGCGGTTTCGGAGTTAGAGTTACTTCTCCGAGTTTGATGCTCATCCGATTGAGAGTGTCGCACAAGATTACATTAACCGTGCTTCCCGTGTCAATGAGTACTCTTCCGACTTCCAGATCTCGTATGACGAGGTCTATGACGAGCGGATCGCAGTGAGGCTGATCAATCCCGCTGAGTAATTCTGATCATCTCGGATAGGAGATCATGTATGCCAGTTTGCTCTTGACTCCGCCTTCCGCTGGTAAGCCTTGATGGCCGAAACCGTATCGTTGCAGAATTGCGATCCTCCGATGATCATGTTGACTCTACGACGATTGTTATCGTTCCCTTTGTCGTC
>NW_013617870.1:3702-5055 GCF_000695525.1 Brassica oleracea var. oleracea
ATATAGTCGCGAAGATCGCGTATATCCGACGTCTCGTCAGCAGGTTTCCGTGCTTGTCGGCGTTTACTGTGAGTGAGCTCGGTTTGTTTTTCAGCCAGCTCTTCCTGTTCGTTCCAATAGAGGATTTTCTCCTCTTCTGTCATTGGTTTGTCGAACGGAGAGCTTTCCCGAGTGAATTGGATTCTGGTCCTTCTTGGATGTCTATCAGCGTCTTCATCAGTATTGTTGGATACATCGCTAGGATCCAGGTCGACTTGCTCGACTCCGTTGTCCTCCGAAGCCTTCGCGGGAGGCGGAGGGCTTTCGGAGTTTCCCCTTTCGACGGGAGACTTATCGCTAGGGTTTTGACTCAAAGGTCGTTCTTGGGCCTGTTGAGTGGGGTCGCAAAGTCGAGTCTTTTCCCGCGGACCTTAGTGGTTCCACGGGGGCGGATTGCTCGAGTCCTTGCCGTTAAAGTTTCAACTTGCTTGGTCAAGGTGCTCACGAGCTCATCCTGTTCTTCTGAGATTTTTTCGTAGGTGGCGAACATCTTTTTAAATTCCTCGAGCGCCGCGGCGTTGGCTGGTGTGTTGGCCGCGGATACGTCCGCTGCGGAAGTATGGAGATCAGTGCCGCTGCCTCCGTTAAGAGAATTCTGCACGTTATCCGTGTCGTCAGTTGACATGTCTGGTTGAGCGTGATGTGCTTGAGAGTTAGATTGATCCGTACCCCCCCTCCTTCTAGCGCCAAACTGTGGGAACCGAAATTCGCTCTGTCGATTTCCGTTTAAATAAGGAAACTAGGAAAATCCTAATTTCCCAGAGGTCCCGGATATCTGCTAATACCACACGCCAAGCAATCAGAACACGAAACGAGAACAGTAATAAAATAAGAAATCGAAAAAGAGAGAAAGATAGTTCTTATTCCGAATCTGCGTTAGAGCGTTTACAACAAGGTAAGTGCCTGGGCTACGAGAGCTGTCGGCAAGATTCCTAGTTCTAAAACCCTAAGACGGCAAAAACCTAATTGAGTCGCAGCTCGAATAACAAAAAATGGAAAATTGCCTAAAATCGCTCTAAGTGCTAAGTTTGCTGTGAAAAGTCCACCTCCATGCCTCTCGCCTAGGACTCCTTATATACTGGCTCCAAGGTCGGTTTACGCTTTTACCCTTCTGCCCTTAAGCCGCCATAGCATAAAAATGGAGTTATTCCATTTTTTCCGATATTCGTATTTATCCGCGGAAACTTGACATTTATCTTTCCTTGCGAACCAAGTGTAAACCGTCATGCGGCCTACGGGCTGTTGGTTAAGAAATCGTAATTTGGCATCGAGTCATGTCTTAGGTCCCTTTGGGCCGTCTTCCGACTCGAAGCG
>NW_013617870.1:5133-14712 GCF_000695525.1 Brassica oleracea var. oleracea
GGGGAATCGTGAAATGGGTTCGCTACGGTCTTCGGGAGATAGCATCGAAGGGTAGACGAGAACGCATGGACTAATGTCGTATCGCCGTTTCGGAAGAGCTCGGTCGCTACGTAGCGACCGCTCTTCGGTTCGACCGAGCGCTTGGTCGCTACGTAGCGACCAAGCAGACTGGACATTCGGTCGCTACGTAGCGACTGAGCCTTGGCTCGAACTCGGTCGCTACGTAGCGACCGAGCGGAGCACGTGTTCAGTCGCTGCGTAACTATCCTTTTCAGGCTCTTGTCCGATGACTCGCGTTTCCTCCGCAAAGCTTTTCGTAAAGAAGAATCTATTTCGAAAAAGTATTTGTCAAAACCGTTTTCGACCCCAACAATGTCTGTAAGGCAAGAACAGAAATTGGAAAGAAGTACTTCGTTTGCAAACACTTTGAGGTAACAAACTTATAACATATTCCTTTTCATTCTTTGAATTTTTAATATCAACATGTGGTTTCCAGAATGATGGCTTGCACAGAAAGAATGAATGGGATGAGGCTATTGAAAAGGAAACGAAAAAGCTAACGCAGAAGGTTGATGACCACGAACTCAAAAATCGAAGCTTATATTCCATTGAAGATCGTCTTAGTCGTTTAGAAGAAGACGAGAAGAAAAACGCTGAAGAGATCGAAGACCTGAAGTACTTTCTTAAGAAGCGTTACCTCAACGAGTTCTACTAGCTTTTAAAGCATGGTGTACGGTTTAATTGTTTAAGTGTACGGTGTTAAGGATTTTCTTGTTTAACTGTATGCTTATCTATTAAATAAACAAATGAACCGATATAACGCTGTATATTTAGCACTGAAAATGTTCTGTTTTGGTTGCCAGTAAAAGGTTCAAATAATTTATATGGTATGCAGGATATTTATTTAAGTGTACGCATAATGGTATGCAGTATATTAATTTCAATTCGCATAAATACGAGATAGTTAATATTGTTTATTGTTCGAATAAGTAAAATAGATTCACAATGATAAAATCTTGCACACTTTTAACAAAAACGCAGATAGGAAGTTCATACATATATATAGAAAGACAAGTTTCATTGTAAACGGATAGTTAAGATAAAGTGGATGCTACTTCATTCCTGCCTCGTTCGCTACCTGAAAATCGCCAACAAATTCCTCGTAGCAATCCATTGCATACTGCTGACGAAATTTATCCACAACTTTGTCAGTTATTCTACTCATCTCTTCCTTCCCATCACCATTAGACTGCATCTTCATGAACTTAGCAGCGCACGGCCCACAGTCCCCACCCCTATTGTTGTGATAGATGCCTTGAAACCGATTCCACGCGTAAGTTCGCTCTCCTTCTTTGATTAGATAGTCCTGCATCTTCATGAACTTAGCAGCGCACGGCCCACAGTCCCCACCCCTATTGTTGTGATAGATGCCTTGAAACCGATTCCACGCGTAAGTTCGCTCTCCTTCTTTGATTAGATAGTCTGTGAACCCGACATACTGTTCAAGTATATATGGTAAGGACTTCAGAATAGGAGTCATGTGTGCGTCGACATGTGTTTCAGTCGGATTCGCAGTGATGAAAGAATCGAAGATGATGACGTTAGAAGTCTGCAAGTTAATAGAAAGATCAACCCAATGCTTATCCTGCCAGAACATTGGAGCGTACACCATGTCGATATCGCGACCAAGTTGCAACTTAAGTTTTTTGCCCCTACACATTCCGGTGACATAAGATGCTATGTTTGTGCCCCAATCAAAATGTAACTTATCCTTGGCTTCACTGAAAGCAGACCACTTTGAGGTAATGATCTTTGTAAAGTACGGATCACACATTACCCTCCGGTCTTTTTGCAGAACACTTCCACGACGCCTCCACAACATTTGCATTATGACATGCATGTGTTGTTTTAAGATTTTACAAAAATAAATTAAAGTTGACAATCTTTTAATTGTGGGAGGTGAAAACAGATATAGTACCTCGTCAGACAAACAGATCCCGGGTGTAGCTATGTCAAGGAAGAAAGAATTCGTGACAATATGATTGGTTTTGATTGCGAACTGCCTGCAAATTGAAACAAGGAGAACGACATTTTCAATCAGCGGAAACAAGATGTCTATATGTATATAACAGTAAATGACATCCCACACTTACTGATCGATGTTTTCACTGAGAATATCGCTGAATTTCTTAAAAATAGCACGGTTTGTCTTTGGTATGGGCCTATACTCAGCTTTCTTCTCGCTCATGAACAACCCTTTCAGCCTTGCATCTGGGGTGTACACTCCGCGAATCTTCTGGGATTTTTTGGGCACACGTTTACCACCACTCTCCACATAATTGTCGTCCTCATCCGTCTCAGAACCAGGCATATCTTCTACAGCTCGAGGTTGTTTCCCTTGCAACTGGGAATCAAATGAGATGTTTTCTTTGTAGCTTTCATAATTCTCGTCCTCCTCAACCGGGGATGTCGGATTTTGAACGGCCATCGAATCAGGTACACCGCCTTCTATAACGGGTGCTTGCGTTTTTGACCACTCAGGTTTGTGAAAACAGGTCCAACATTATCTTCACTTCTGGTGGATGCAAAATCTGGGGCAGATTCCGGATTCGGATCTGATGATGGACGCTCACCCACAGGTACTTCTTTCACTGCACTGTATGCATGAGGATTTGCTTCATCCCACTTGACATCCACAGCTTTTTCACCAATGTAGGTGTCATCTTTCTGCAAGCAGTGTGAACAACCCAATATAAAAATCGAGAAATTTCTACGCTGCTATGTTACCAAAGAAAAGACTAATTCACAGCAGGTTGACTCACCTTGGCTGGTGACACATAGGACTGTGGCCAAGCAAAAAAAAAAAACCCTATAAATAGTCAGCGTTGTGAGGGGGTTTGGAGTCTGCGATTCATCTGGTACAACGTTTGGTGTACGTGGCTCCTGTATGAAAACCGTACACCTTCTTTAAAAATGGTACACTAAGTTTAAAACAAGGTTCTGAAAAAAAAATTATAAATCACTTAACCTGATAGGTTGCGTTCTGATCGAATTGTCCCTGTTTGAAAATGTACACCTCCATTAACATTGATACAATAAATTTAAAACCACGTTGTCACAAACAGAAACCTATAAAACCTGATCGGTTGCGTTCTGATTGAATTGTGGAGTAAGAAGAGTTGAATTCTCGTTGTTCTCGCGAGTCTCCCTGCTGAAGCCAGGTTGCGTGTTTCCTATGGTTCCCTGAATTTTGGGTAACACACAAATGTTGATATTTCCTAGTTGAGATACAAATAATATAATCTAGCCTAATGTCAAATTGTCAATGCGACATGAAGGTATATAATGTATAAACACAAAGTCTTAAAATCCATGTTATTATAACTCAAGATAAGAAAAAAATAACTAACTTACAAAACTGGCTTCTAAATTACATATACATTATCTGAAAACATCAGAATATGTTAAATTTCAAACTTGTTTAATTGGGTGTACCTCTAAGCCGTCTGCAGAGTGAAGTGGATACGAATGCATTTCCTGTCCAGGCTTAGGAACCGTTGAATTTATTTTTCTTGACTTCCGATTTGGACGCTGCATTTTATACTGGTTCTCGACACTTTTCGGAGAACCGGAGTATCCTTGATCATCTTCTCCCACCTTCCTCTTGCCTTTGTTGTGGATGTTAGGTAGGGGCACACCGAAGTGATCGCATAATGTTTTCTCAAACTTGTCTAAGCGCTCATATATCCCATTCTTAAAGTTTTGAAACTGCTCTAGAATCCACGATTTCAAATCTTCGTTCGGAGACCTTCCTGATTCAGGCGGAACGTCGGGTTCGTTGTGTTCGGGTGTCTTTAGGTCTTCAATAACAACAGCAGCACGTTTACGTGGTCGTAGAGTACGCTGTATAAGGGGTACACCTTGAGGTTTGCCTTCCGGAATTGCATTGTCTTTACCAAATGACCTGTCTCCACCTTCGAAATCTTCAGTTCTAAATGTATGGCCAGAACGGATGTGGTCGACTAAACGAGTTACTTTCGGGTCCTCAACCTCGTCCAACCAGAAGTGTCGCTCAGCTTCGGGGACGAGGCTGAAATCTACAATAACCTACAAAGGCAGATAACATGGGTCAATTAAAGAATGTTACAGAAATAAGCTCTTGTAAATAATATAGAAGAGAAGGAACTTACATCTGGCTCTCCTTCGACAGCGACAATGTCGTTTGTGTTGAGGATAACCACGGTGTTTCCACAACACGAAAGGTTATCCAAAAAATCGTCTGTGTTATCCGCAGCGGGAATTCTGGCCAACAGCTTAGGAACCGCTTCAAAAGCGAGCAACTGGAGAGCTAGTGGAAAGCCATAGCATGCGGTTGTCTTTTGAGATAACCGGATCCGTAGTGCGTGCAGTGGGTTAGGGGTTTTGACACTAACCGGGGGAGGCAAAAAACGAGATATGGTGTGTAAAAACGAGGTCCTCCCCCATGGATAATTCATGAAAGACTCCAGGTTGCTGAGCATTTCGACATACTTAGGGGTGAGCTTGAGTGTTTTATTAGTACAACACAAAACCCCGTCCACCAACGCTATCAGAGCCAAAGGAACTCGTTTCCAATCCGCAAGATATGGGTTCTCTAGCATCTTAAGCACCTGAACCACAGTTATTTCACCTACCGTTGTATCAAAGAGTAGCTTCCACATACTACCTGGTTCATTAACCTCAGTTTCTGAGTCTTCAACATCGAATATGCCGCAGTTCAAGCCAGTTATTTCCTTAAATTCATCTACGGAGAAACGAAGAGGATGATTACCGAAAGTGAACCAAAGTTCATATTTTCGAATCGTAATAAGCTGCCGGCAGAGAAGGCTGCCAATGAGCTTGGTTGAGTTCGGGCATCGAGCAACAGGTAGCCGAAAGAGTTTGCTAAACTGAGAGCAGAGTAATCGGTCCATGGCCGAAGAACCTTTTAGAGCAGACGCTACAGAGGCAATGACATTGGCTTTGGAGTAAATGTTCAGCCGCAATTGCGTGGGGAAAAATCCCGGAGCAAACAGCCTTCTAGGGAATTTTGTGGATGAGCCGACATCAACGACATCCACCGGTGGAGATGTCGGTGCCGTGGAATCCATGGAGGAGGGCGTTGTATCGTCGTCGGAGTCGGAAACTACAAAACGAGATGATTGCGTATTTAGTAAAACGGAGTCGCAAACTAATGTTCAGAAAAAGCAACTGCATTCCGGTGATGACATGCAGAATTTAAGGCGAGGACAGAGTGAGTTGCAAACTAATGTCTGGATAGCATTTTAAAAGTAAACTGTAAAGTAAGAACATCAAAACGAACCTGGGTACCGCTTCGTCTTCTTAGATCGGGAGACGAGTTTTGCTTTCGGTGTTTTTTGTCGACGGCGACGACCGGAAGATCCTGCGGCGTTCGATTGTGATTCCATCGGAGCTGAAAGCTGCTCTCACTCGTCACGAGAGCTAAGAACAGGGCCTGCTACAGTTTTGCTTTCGGTGTGTTTTGTCGACGGCGACGACCGGAAGATCCTGCGGCGTTCGATTGTGATACCATCGGAGCTGAAAGCTGCTCTCACTCGTCACGAGAGCTAAGAACAGGGCCTGCTACACACAAATCGGACCTGAAAGCTGTTCTCACTCGTAACGAGAGCTAAGAAAAAAAAAATTTCTTTTCTACTTTTAGGTCAAACGAATAATTTGATGGAGAGAGAAAGAGTGAGAGGAGAAGAAAGTTGTTTAATGACCGTGGTGGTTTGCGGATGAGAATTAACTGGCGAGTTTGTCTTGGGGTTCGTGCTGGTCTTTCTCACAAAGTGAGAAGAGAAGAAAGATGTTTAATGACCGCGGTGGTTTGCGGATGAGAATTAACTGGCGAGTCTGTCTTGGGGTTCGCGTTGGGCTTTCTCACGTGTAAAGAAGAGAGTGGCAATGTCGTTATTTATCAGCTTGAGGAGGGGTTAAGAAGTCTTTGTAGCATAACTCCTATAGGGTCGCAAAGTGTCGTGACCCAAATGCCCAATAAAAACTATCACGGACCCAAAGCCCAAATTAATAACTTCTCTACGACCCACTTTTCTAATAAATCCGAGTGTAATGAGTAAGACACAACTCTTTAGTATTTTTCTTGATCTTTCTCTTTCTCGTGATTGTCTTAATTTGTATTCAGATGATTAGAAAGCTTTAACCACATCTCCTATTTATAATACTTTAAGAAATACGCTGAAAGCTAGGATCTACCGTGTGGTTGTAAATATATATATATATAGTAGAACCTCTATAAATTAATAATGTTGGGACTTTATAATTTTATTAATTTATAGATATATTAATTTACAAATATTTTTTTATTTAGATTTATAATTTTAAGATATTTTTATTCTAAGATAACAAAAATATTTGATTTCAGTTTATAGACATTAATTGTTATTCTTTGAAATATGACAGTTATATTAATTTTGTTATATTATTCGGTGTATATAATATATACTAGGTGTTGTGCCCGCAAATGCGGGCATAAGCATTTTACAAAATTTAAACATATATTATTTATTTGAAAATTATCATTTTTTTCAATTATATTGCTTCCAACTATATTTTAGGAAAATCTCCAAAAAAATCTTCATCGAAGATAGTCTTATCACCAAATTTTATATTGTCACATTTAAGTATATCTTTCATAGACACATCTTTTCCTCTTAATGAAACTATGTGATATAATATTTTTTTGTCTAAACATTTTTATCCTAAAAACTGATAAGATTATTGTTGGTAGTTACAATTATATTACCTTGATAAATATATAAAGATATATATGTATATATATATATATATATATATGTGTGTGTATGTATATATATCAGCTTTTATTGATTTTGGATGATAACAGGTTAATTTATATTTTTAGGTAATGATAATATTAATTATTATTTTCTTTATTTTCTTTTATTTTTTTGGGTGATTTTATTATTGTATATGAATATATAACTATCTATATTATAAATAAATATAATTATCTAATTATCTATACTATTATTTAAGAAGAGAATATGCTTATTTGTCACATTCTCAAAGATAATAATATATTATAAAAAAATAAAATACTGACATTGTTATCCAAAATAATGTTTTAAATGAATAAAAGATACAAATTAGAAATTGTAAGATTCTTAAAAAATATTATAAATTAAATTTTTGACTTAAAAATTTTGATCTTTAAATTTAATAGTACATTTATCTATAAATATCTATAAAACACCTAGTTAAACATTATAAATAAAGATAATTATTCATTAAATGTAGAATGATTCTAATTACTCTAGTTTTTAATGTGATAGTTCAGATCAAAATATAAATTTGAAACTATAATATCACAATTTTATATTAGAGTATATTTGTTTAATTAACTAACTAATACAATCTAAATTTGGATCATTACCAGGACCAACCAATTTAGCAAGGCAGTAAAAAAGTTCATGCCATGTTTTAATTTTCAGCTCATACATTTTTCATTTACTGAGGATTCGCACAAATAACGTTCATAAGACCAAGAATTTAATTAGAATACACACATCAAAACAAAAGCCAGCAACTAAGAATAACTCAATTAGGTAAAACAAACAAAATATCTAAACAAACATAAATTTAAGTGACTGGAATACTACATCAATTTAATCACTCAACCTACTCGTGATTGGACGACATATACATCTTTTACACTCCTTGATTTTAGATCTTTTTTTTTTGTTCTTTGACAAACCGAAGTCCGAAGTTCAAAAATTTATGTAACAAAATAGTGATGCTACAAACTAAAGAACACTCAAGCAAAAAAATATAAGAGAATAAAATTATATTTATCTAGACAATAGAATCTTTCTTCTATCTCCATAGCCACTGGAAAAAAACAGGATATAAGATTCAATCTGAACAAAACCAGAAAAAATCACATAATAAAAATATATACATAAGATATCCGAAGCAATAGGAAGTCAATCAATATGATATAAACTAAACTAAAATCTAAAAAGATAAGAGATGAATAGGTTTTATAATAATATTATCGTTATCGTGTGAACAAAAAGATAACAACTGGTTAAATATATATTATAATCTAGCAACATTATATAATTATTTATTAAGTAAAACTATTAATTATAATTATTAAGCATATGATAAATAACTAAAAGTACCTAAAATTATGGAAAACATAACAAATAAACAAAATAACCTAAAACTATGGAGAACATGACAAATCAGCAAAATCACTTCATAAATAATAGTTAGATTGCATAGAACTAAATGTGGTTTTGGATATAATATTACTAAATCTCATAAAAATATATTAAGTGTTAAGAAAATATAAAGATAATTCCATTGTGAATATAAAACAAAAAATATAATAATAGGTTCTTACTTATATAAAATATGTATACATATAAATTATTAATTTATAATTTTAATGGGACCATATATTTACATATAATTTTTTTAAAAAAAATATTATTTTATTATTTTTCGATTTGTGTCAAATTTTGAACCGTCCAAGTTAAGACCGGCGAAATTTATTAATTTATGGAGTATTAATTTATACAAGGTTCTATGTATTTGTGTAGTGTGTAGATTTATAGTTCTATAATTAGCTACAAAATCCCACATAAATCCACAATAATAATTTTTTTATAATCTTAATTCATCCATATCGATTCAAAGTGGCAAAATCGCTCCACAAACAGGAAAAGCTATGCATATTTCATGTTTATAGCCCATGTGTGCATTTTTTTAATATTGACATAATTCATGTATATTTGGCTAATTATGTGCCAAACGCGTTATCCTCGAAACAGGAAATAATAAAATTAGTTTTTTGTTAACAAAAAATTAGTTTTGTGAAAAATAGACGACGAAGATAAACTTTAGCTATTTATATGTATAACCCCATATGAGAACGAACAAACATAGCTAGTTAGCATGATTCCATACATGTACATCCTCCTCATTCTCGGAATCGCTTTAGTTCTTCTTCTCTGCCACCTCTTCGTCTTCCTCCTTGTCCTCTTCGTCCTCCAGATCGTCCTCGTCGACCTCCTCAGCGTCCTTTCATCATGTATGGATTTCCTCGTCCCCCGCACTCGTGAAAAGAAAAAAATTTCAATCCGCATCCGTCAAAAACTTCCACAATTCATTTTTTCCGAACCAAACCGAAGCGATCGCGTTGTTTGCAGTCTTGATGATATCCGACACGTGGTGTGTCGGAAGACTGTGGGAAATTTTGGTTCCTCAAAGCTGCCACTTGCCCAATTTGCAGAGCTTTAGGGTTAGAATGATTCAGTAACTTCCAATCTCGGCTAGACACCGTTTGCTAGCGTTTAGATTTAAAGTTGCACAAACACAAAAATTATAAGAACTCCTCTTCTTATTAGATTTAGAAACTCTCTCAAAACTAAACATTTCAATGTGTTTCTCTTGATGGAACATCTCTCCATGAGAACTCTTTATATAGGAAGAAACTACATATTTTCCTAAGAGCGAAGTTACATCTTTTCCTAATAATAATATGGAAACATT
>NW_013617871.1:0-3535 GCF_000695525.1 Brassica oleracea var. oleracea
GTTTCCGAAAAAGAGTCTTCATGATTCCTCTAGATAAGCCATTCGATTAGGCTTATTTTACCCACAGATTGTGGATGTTCTTCATAGAAACCAAAGAGACAGAAGAAGACATTAGGAGAATGTTCTGTGAAGCTAGAGAAAAGATGAGGATGAGGGTTACATTGAAGAAGAAGAGTGATCATGGGCAATATGCAATACCTTGCACGGTGAAGGGTATTGAATTCCCACATGTCTTGTGCGACACAAGAGCATCAGTCAACATCCTACCTAGAGTTATGGCAGACCATCTAGGTCTGCAGGTGGAGCCTTCCAAGAAATTGTTCACTTTTGTGGATTGTTTCCTGAGAAACTCAGGAGGAATTATGAAAGACCTAGAGGTGCAGATTGGTAATGCCCTAGTTCCAATAGATTTCCATGTTTTGGACATCAAGCTGAACTGGAACTCTTCTCTATTACTTGGGAGAGTCTTCTTGTCAACAATGGGAGCAGTGTGCAACTTGTAAACCAACCAGTTGTGCCTAACACTCAGAGATCCTCATGTCCACTACAACCCTATTCCAGTCAAGAAGCCGCAGACGACCTTCAGAAGAATCAATGATTCAGGAATCATTGCAGCATGCCACTGTGAAGCTGAGTACATGACATAATAATCGGTGTCGATCGAAACTCACACTGCAACATCGATCGACAGTGCCCAGAACAAATCGACCGACGGAGACGAATAAGAATCGGTTGACAGTAGTCTAGAAGATTGGGGGATTGACTGCTACAATCCCATCCTGGCAGTAAACGATGCACCGCCTGAGACCCGCGAAGATTTGTATGATGAAGAATACAGAAAAAAAAAGAATTCTAGTATACAAATTTTGCCCTCTAAAACCAGAAATTCAAGCACAAGTGGAAACAGATTCACTTCTTGCAGAAGCCTGTGGCAAAAGAACTCGCTCTGGCCGAATCAGTGAAGTAGACAGACGAGCGGCAATCGACATAGAGATAGAGGAGTCAATCGACAGATCCAAGAAGAAATTCGATGTTAACATTCCCCCATCGATCAATAGACGTCCAAAATTCGGCAGAAGAGCTTTCGATCTTTTCGGTACCAGAAAATTCTACCGGGAAGAGAAGGATGAGTATGGAGCATAGATGATCAGGGATGTGCAAGAGATGTGGATGGACACATCGTCAATGTGTCCAAGGAGGATATCAGAAAATTAATGGAAAGAGCTTCGAAAGATGAGCACAACTACATAAGTCTTCCAGAACATGCTAGCTCATTCACACAAACCAAGCTAGTACCATAAATCTACACCAAGGACGAGATCAATAGGATGTTCTATGGAATCTGCAGAGAACAAGAGAAGAACAAAGAAGACTTCCAGATGAATCTTGATGGAGTCTACCATCCATTGAATGATAGTATCAGTTGGCTAACTACTTGCATGGAAGAGATGAGACAAGACATAACCAGAATTCAGAATGCGACCCACGTGTCTTGCCCTACATCGATCGACAGACATCAACAGGCATCGGCTGACAGTCGCTTACATGCATCGATCGACAACCGCTTAGCAGTATCGGTCGACGAAAATCCACCACACTCACATACGATGAACTCTATAGATTCCTTCTACCAACTTATCTATCTCTTCTCTGGTGTGAAAATCTGGTTGAGACTTCATCGTATGTGAGTGTGGTGGATTTTCGTCGACCGATACTGCTAAGCGGTTGTCGATCGATGCATGTAAGCGACTGTCAGCCGATGCCTGTTGATGTCTGTCGATCGATGTAGGGCAAGACACGTGGGTCGCATTCTGAATTCTGGTTATGTCTTGTCTCATCTCTTCCATGCAAGTAGTTAGCCAACTGATACTATCATTCAATGGATGGTAGACTCCATCAAGATTCATCTGGAAGTCTTCTTTGTTCTTCTCTTGTTCTCTGCAGATTCCATAGAACATCCTATTGATCTCGTCCTTGGTGTAGATTTATGGTACTAGCTTGGTTTGTGTGAATGAGCTAGCATGTTCTGGAAGACTTATGTAGTTGTGCTCATCTTTCGAAGCTCTTTCCATTAATTTTCTGATATCCTCCTTGGACACAACAACTATGTTACACTTGCTGAGGTTGTTTGAAGGGACCAAAGCTCACCTCCAACACTAAGCTTGATACAACTGATTGTCTTGGGGCTTGGTATACATGGTATAGGATTCTTCAAACAAGTCTGGAAGGTAAAGCCTTGTGGATATTGATTTATCACCCTTTTTTTTTGTCAGCAACATGAACAGACTCATATAGATTCTGGGAACCACACTGGTAGCTCTGCATCCATATGAACGACAGACGACAGTTGTTTCCTTGCACTGCGTGCGAGACTGTCCGCCTTTGAATTCTGTGTTCGTGGTATATGAATGTTCTCTGAGCTGTTGAAACTTCTCTTCAAAAGTGTAATGTGGTCCAGATAGCTTGCAAAGGCTGGCCACTCCTCTGGTTCAGAAATCATCTTCACCAATTGAGCACAATCCATTGCAAAAGTAACCCGGAACTGTCTAAGGTTCCTCATGCATTCCATTGCCCATATAAGAGCCTTTATCTCTGAGTGTAGGGGCGACTGACTCGCTCTTGTATTCCTTGCTCCCATTATCATAACCTTCCAGAGTACTATACCATCCTTGTCCTGAATATATATCCTGATTTTTCCAGGATCCATCTGTAAAACACCATCTACCTGGTATGGTCAGGATTGCCGCTGGTACAGGTAACCGAGTGTGGTCCATTCCCTGATTCTGGGAATTTTGCGCTTCCGCCCAAAGTAACGATTTTGTTTCTGCCAATTTGAGAGGATCTTTCAGGTCCATATCCAAATTGCTAAAAACTTTGTTGTTTCTATCCTTCCATATATACCAGAAAATCCATGCAAAATGATGATCCTCCATTTCGGAGGAGACTCTCCAAAATAGATGATCCATATTGGTAAATAATGATTGAGTAGGAAATATTTCCGGATTCGTTGGGATCCATCAAAGTGCCCAGACTTTGATCGCCGGTGGACATTCAAAAAATGGATCGCCGGTGGACATTCAAAATATTACATGATTAATTGACTCCTCGGGAGCTCCGCAGCGGTCGGAAATTGTATCTCCTTGCATTCCTCTTGACCTCAAATTCTTCTTAACCGCTATACATCCAGTCAATAGTTGCCATAAAAAATGTTTCATCTTAGGTGGGCAGCGTACTTTCCAACAAAACGCCTTCAGCGGGGTTACCGAAGGACCATACAGGGGTGGCGTACTTTCTCTGTCCGGATACACTCGCTCCACTTCATATCCAGATTTAACCGTGTATTTATCTTCTGTATGAAATCTACTTAAAGGAATACTTTCAATAATTTTCACATCTTGTGGATCCACCAAAGTCCTAATAACCTGTAAATTCCATGATCGCGATGTTCCATCAAAAAGAGCATCCACTGTCAGATCCGGGTAAAGATTGTGTTGATTTTTATTTGCTGGTCTCGGGCGAGTGGATGGAAGCCAAG
>NW_013617871.1:4239-9185 GCF_000695525.1 Brassica oleracea var. oleracea
TAGGATATGGTATAATGTGCTTTTGTGATTAGGACTTCTTAGACGTGGATTGCAATATTGTAGAGGTGATGATTCTAAGTTTAAAATTGTGTGAGTCCCTGCTGTTTTCAAACTTCTTTCAGAGAGACTGCCTTTTTGTTTTGTTTGAGGACAAGCAAAAGGGTAAGTTTGGGGGAGTTGAAAGATCATGGAGTTGACCCACTTTCACCCATAGTTTATAGGTGTTTTTACTATTAATTATGATATTACATAGTCAATTTTATTATATTTATAAGATCAGGAGTGATTTGGAGATAAGTGATGATTTTGGAGCATTTTGGAGATATTTGGAGGAAGCACCCGAGATGACCATCGAGCTCGACCATCAGTCGATATTGAGGAGCAAATATCGCTCGATTTTCACGTCAGAACATCGATCGGCAGAGAAGCGCACATAAAGCCTGTTTGGTCATAGCCGACTTGAAGCCCAAGTCTTCACCAATTTACAAGATTACCCCTGACGAATTTTAACCTAATTATATAAGCTTTGCCACCATGTTAGAGGCAAAGTGTGCTTTCTTGTGTCTGTAGTTTTATTATTATTAGTAAAAAAAATTTAAGATTTTGATAGATTGAAGAGAAGATCCGAAGTTATATTTGTGATTGGAACTCCATTGATATCTATTTACTATTCTAATGAAGTTTTATTACCTAATTGATGTTATGAATTGCTTGGCCATGTCTTAGTAGTCCCATTATTAGATTTTAGGGTTTAAATAGGTTATGAGGGATTAGCCCCAACTATAGATTGCTGAGTTGTGATAATAATCATTAGGATTGTCATTAATGCCTGATTATAGATTAGCTACATATAACTTGCCCTAGGATTGTTAGATAAAAGCGATAACTTAATTCTCATCTTGAAACCATTCTATTTGAGCTAAGATTCTTGCTTAGAGTAAGGCGAGAGCTGATCTAGTGAGCTTAGTGAGCATCATTCAACTCGCGCATAAAGCTTAACTAGAAGCGTGTCGATCGATATACATATTGGATAATCGATCGACGGAGTGAAAGGTATATCGATCGGTATCCCTATAGGATTATCGATCGACACTTGCTATTGATTGAACACACTTGTTTGGGTCATTAGATCTAGTTAATAGACAAGTCCATAAATGCGAGTGCTGATTGACTTGTTGCTTAGTAGTTGAGCTCTACATTATCATGCATGCAACTCATTAGGCATCCGTAGGATTATAATTCCAAGTTTCCTAAATAAAAATCCTAAGTCTAGCTATTTCCTTTTAAGCACCAAAACCTCAACCAGTCAATCGAGAAATTACTTGCTCAACAAAACTGCAATTTTACATTTAAATCATTAAAACATCCTACTTAAGAAATTTCATTAGATTTATTAGGTTCCCTAGCTCCTTGCGGATTCGATTCCTAAGTATTGCAATTGAACCTCTTATTTGAGAGAGTAAATTCACTCTTTAGGGTAATTTGAGTACTATCAGTAATAGGAGCGCCTTTGGAGATGAGGTGATGATTACCGGCAGCCGTTGTTCGACAGTGGTTAAGATGGAGCCTTCTCTATCTCTTCCAGGAAAGAGACCCAAAAGTGGCGGTGTGACGACTCGATTGGCACAGCAGTCTGCTGACGTGGCTCGCTCTACAAGGACTTTGGCTGTGGCTTTGTCCAATCTAAACTTAAATGTGTTCCCTCAGGACGGTACTGTGTTGCCTATAGGGGATCCCTAGGAGGTGCTCCAAGTTCTTCAAGGAGGGCTTCTTCGGGTAAGTTCTACTGCATACCTGCTTTCCCCTTTAGGCGGGTAGCTTGATCTAGATCCGTGTTTTTGCAGACCGTATCTCAGCTGTACCATCTTGGGGAGCGACTATCCAGTGAAGGCCTGCCGACCCTCCGAGAGGAGATCGAGGACCTGAAGCGCCAGGTGTCAGGAGAGAGGGATCAGCGTGCGGCCCGGGAGTTAGAGGTCCGCGATCTTAACGACAAGGTGAAAGATCTGGAGAAGGTGGCCGAGACGTCTTTAGCTGATGCATTGACTACGAGCCAAAAGAATCAAGAGCTGGAAGAAGAGATCGACACCCTCAAGGCGGCGGTAGAGACCTTTAAGTTTGAGATGGTGATGCCCGTGAATGAGCCGAAGGTCTATGCTTGCTGGGAGTTGATGAGGGAATGGTTAAGGAAACAGAGTGCCAAATGGGATTTAGTCACGGCGCTGGAGCAATACAAGGCTGTGGTTCAAGAGGACGACATGAACAAAGGTGTTCCCCCTCCTACTTTCGAAGATGAACCTGTCATTCTGCTGGTTTCTGAGATGGACGTGGATTTGTCTGTCAAGCCGAGAGGATCTCCGGCCTAAACTCATGTCTCAGTTTCTTCCTTTTTTCTTTTTTTTCTGAATAATGGTTTTTGTTTGAACCTCGGTCCTTTGCGTCCTTTATTATTATTTTTTTAACAACGGCCCTGCTGTGGCTTTCTTTTTATCCAGACGTATTGATTGTTTGTTGAGCTGAGCCTTTGTATTGGGGTTGTCCCGGACCTAGAGATTATGCAGAGGTCAGGAGATAGCCTAGAAACCCTGAGGTTTCTGCTATGTCCCGAGAGACGGGCTATGTACCCGGGGGTTTCAAGCTTTCTAGAATATGGACTCTTGGAGTCTGGAGATTGTTCTTGTAACCCGGAGGTTGCATGAGGACACGGAGGTCGTCTGGGGACCCGGAGGTCATGGAGGAGCCCAAAGGTTCTCCCTTAGATCCTGAGATCGTATTCGGGACCCGGAGGTTCCCCTAGACCCTGAGGTCTTATTTTGGACCCAGAGGTCCTTCTCAAGATCCTGGGATCATGACTGGAGCCCAGGGGCAGTATAGGAACCCGGGGGCGGTATAGGAACCCGGAGATTCTTTGATAGATCCAGAGATCGTAGTCGGAACGCGGAGGTTTTCGGTATAGGAACCCGAAGATTCTTTGATAGATCCAGAGATCGTAGTCGGAACGCGGAGGTTTTCGATATCTTGATCGGACCTCGAGGTCATGTAAGAGTACATGGTTTTCCTTTAGATCTGGAGATCGTATCAGGACCTATGTGTTTGTATTTTGACCCCGAGGTCGCATGGAAACCCGAAGGTTCTTAGGGATGTGATAACCATGATGCGCCCTAGGTTGCACAGGGGTTCTATCCTCTTTCTAAAATCATATTAGGGCTCTGAGGCAGTATAGGAAACCAGAGGTTTCTTCCCAAGATCCGAAGATCTTTGATTGGAACCCGGAGATTCTTTGAAGCTGTAATGACCCTGATGCGCCTTAGGCTGCACAAGGGTTATACCTTCTTTTTTATTTCGTCTTTGGAACTCTGAGGCCAAATAGGAACCCGGAGGTTCTTCCTTATATCCTGAGATCTTTGATCGGAACCTGGAGGCTATAGGGGAACCCAGAGGTTCTTCCTCAGATTTTATACGTAGGACCCGAAATCGTTTGGGGAACCTTGGGTTTCCTCTTTAGATCAGGGCATTCACAAGGACCCGGCGTTCCTTCGGAACCTGGAATAGTTTGCCTTTCGCAGGGACCGTACTCCGCCTTCCTAGGAAAGGCTACTACCAGTACCTGTGTTGATTTCGCATTCTGCCACTCGGAAGCTGGCCACTATCGAGTTCCTATGTTGTATTCTACTTCGGCAGGACGTCACTGACAGGCTTAGAGGGTGCTGGTGTGGGTGTTATGACCCAAGTGCCAGGCTTCACTGCTTTCCACGTCTGGAGAAGCAGGATTTTGATTGCTCCATGTATTTCATAGTACCTTTGCAATAAATATACCATGTGTTCTCAGTATTGTGTAGCTCTTAGCGTTTTAATACATGTACTTTTCACATTGGTACTCTAGGTGTTAGATTTTCAGAGCACAGGCTGTGTGTGGGCGTGCTGAATCAACCTCCACAGGTTGGGACTGAGTCTTGTGTCAACAATGCAAGAGAATAAAAGATTAGACTGATGGAAGAATAAGAATGGTGTGAGATTAAGAGACTTTGAGTGAGAGATTGAGAGATTGAGAGATTGGAGAGACTGAGAGATTAAGTAACTAGAGAATAGAGATTGGGATATTCAAAGTAACCAAAGACTATGAAGGAGAAGGGGAAATCCCCTTTACTCTCTTAGAGTTTACAAAATGCATACAAATGGCTTATATATGTCTTTACATGACTCAGATCATAAACCTGTATCCTAAGGCTGTAATGAAAAGATAGAATGGATGGCTAGGATGAGAGAAAGCTGGTCTTTGATGTTCTGGTGCTAGCTGGCGTGATTGGACTGAATTGAGGGCTAAGATTGCTTCATTTGAAATGAATGGATAAGATGGGTCATGGCTGTAAAGGTAAAGCACCTTTACCTTTCCAGCTCATACCAACAGCTAGGTCATGGCTGTAAAGGTAAAGCACCTTTACCTTTCAAGCTCATACCAACAGCTCACCTTATCCTTTGGTATATTCCCTTGCTTCCTCAATAACTCAACGGACATAATAGGATAGGATTGGATCAGAGTAAACTGCCCTCACATTGCACATCTTTGATTTAGGCTGAACCGGGTGATTTGGGCGAGAGGAGTGGCTCTACGGTCGATGGTATGGACCTCCTGTCCGTACCACTCGCCCTATCTTTGTATTTCACCCTAACATCCTTCTTGGTTGCACCAAACACCTTCATGGCTCGCCCTAGGCCGTACCAGACCGTACCATGGCCGTATAACTCGCCCTAGCTTTGTACCTATGACCATCTTCTCTCTAACTCCTCCAAAGCCTTCACATGATCAGTCTAAGTCTCTCCTAGAGTTAACTTCACAAGATAGATACTTCAGGACACTTCTGAAGCTTGATTGAACTCTTCTGGACATCTTCTAGAGCTTGCCCTATTAATGTACAAGCTCTATCTCCTCTTCAGTTCAACACTCC
>NW_013617871.1:9248-10538 GCF_000695525.1 Brassica oleracea var. oleracea
TCTTGCAAGGGAAAAAGAGTAGAGATCTCCCAAGCCTAGGGATAGGCCAGTGAGCTCTTGTGCCTTAGAACCAGTGTGGTTGGACACAAGAAGTTCTGGATCACGGCCTAAACAGGTGCAGCAACTCTCCAAGACTTGCGCACACACCACAACTCAGCTTCACCTCTTCATGGAACCGGTTTATGACTCCCCCTCTCAACAAGCTTCATAGCCTTCTTAGAAAGGCAAGGATGCGACCAGATCATCTTCAAACACCAGTGAGGCTGAGTAATATTTCAAACTAGGCTTGTCCTCTTCATAGAACTGGTTTGGATCTCCCCCTCTGAACATACTTCACAGCCATCTTAGAGAAGCTAGGAAGTGACCAGAAACATTTTTAGTGAGGCTCAAGCAATGGTACCTGATACATTATCCCAAAGGTGCATCAGTACTTATCAAGAAACATCACACAATTCATTCAAACATTTTAAGTATCATTTCAAGACTTTGATTTGAAATGATGAATGTATTGAATTGAATTGAGCTTAGTATACTTCCCTTTTGTTAAGATGAGTTCCCACTCGACCATTGCACCATCTCCATGGTACCATCAATTTCTTGGAAAGGCAGAATGGATTCATCAGCTTCTCATCAACCACTTCACCATAGAAGCCGCTTTGATGAGTTCACTTTCATCCTTAGACTGCCTAGAATAGCTCAAGCTGATGATCCTTTATAGGAGCCTTTGCGAAGACTTGTTACTGACCATGGATCATATGCATTAAGACTCCCCCTCAAGCTTAGAACCAAGACTACAAGGAGCTAAGCTTGTGATGATCATATGCATCCCCATGGTCTTATAACTATCAGTCTTCCATGATAGCTTTCTTCTTGTGAATTTACTCTCTTCCTTAACCAGGAACTAGGGTGTTTGAATCACCATAGAAAGCCTCACAAGACACACTTCCTGTAGACTTTGGACTTGATATGTCTAATGGTATCATGCAATGGCCATCTCTCATTGCATAATCAATAACACTACACTTCCTGTAGAATATAGACTAACATATCCTAGTGATGATATGCAATGGCACAAGACCTTTGTCTCTACATTCTTGGCAGTTGACGAGTAACATGTATCACATTCCTTGTGTACCTAATGGCACTTTAGTTATGGCAATCACAACAAGATGATACTAACCAATGCAACAGCAAAACAACTTCAGTACCAATATGCAAGTAGCTTAGACATTCTACTAGATGCTACAACCATTAATGGCACTTTAGTTATGGCAATCACAACAAGATGAT
>NW_013617871.1:14371-14653 GCF_000695525.1 Brassica oleracea var. oleracea
GGCGAAACAGAAAGTCCAGAAGAAAAGGGTCAATGGAGATCCTACGATGACTTTGATACCTCTCAAGTGTGATGAGAACTCCATTGAGTATAAGGTGAAGTGCAAGGGTACCTCCAAACCGTTCTCTAAAGTCAGAGCCTTTCTCACACATGAGCTGAAGGAGAAAGGGGAAGCTGCTGTGAAAGGGTAATGGAGCAAGCTACGGCCGGGCAGATTCAGAGCCAGAACCAGCAACAACCGCAGAGCAATCAGCAAGTTGTTCCAGCTACCGGGAACAGTCAA